>NC_041723.1:0-186731 GCF_900700375.1 Denticeps clupeoides
GGGAGGAGAGAAGGAGAGAAGGAGAGAAGGAGAGAGAGAGGAGAGAGAGGAGAGAGAGGGAGAGAGAGAGAGGGTGTCGATTACCCGCAGCAGGATGCTGACGGCGCAGGCCATCCCCACCTGGCCCACGCCCACCACGGTCACCTTGTTCCTCGGGGGTTCGGCGGGGCCACTGAACAGGGGGGTGATCAGCTTCTGCAGGACCGAGGCCATGTTCAGCGCTGCGGCCAAACAGATTTGGTTAAAAGTCCCGTCTCGCCAACCTCGGACCGATCAACACGCGTTGGCACGCTCGGCGCACCAGATCCTGCTTCATTCATTCATCATGCAAATTAGTTCATACACAGACACGACGCGCAAACCCGCCTGTTTAGCCCCGCCCGGGCATTTTTAAAAAGTACGTCTCAAGATGCACAGGTCAAGGTCAAACATGTCCGTTCCACACGCTCTCCGTCCAGGTGGTGGAAATACTCGCCTTGGTTGACGAAGCTCTGCGTTGCCAGGTACAGCCACCACCACGAGATCAACATGGCATGCCGGAGAAGAGACAGCGGCTCCTGCGCCACTCGGCGTCCCCTGACAGCGAGAGGTGGCCCCGCCCACGCTGCGTCCGAGGCCCCGCCTCCTGCTCTATTTACCACAGACGGGTAATGGGGTTACGGTAATCCAGTCGCCGTGGAAACTCGGATTAATTACCTGGACGGGAGAAACCCAGGCAGGAACATGCCAGATGACATGAAGGGGTGTCGTGTCTCGGGGTCACCCTGTCTAGGACGTCACCCAGCATGAAGCGGATCTGCGCTTGGATCATTAATTACTGGGGTGCTGGTCGGGCAGATTGGTGGAGGTGTGGGAGCTTCATCAGCTTCAGGCCAGATTATGGAGGTGGTAGTAGCCTAGCGGGTAACCAGAAGACCCAGGTTCAAACCCCACTTACCACCATCGTGTCCCTGAGCAGGACCCTTAACCCTGAGTGTCTCCAGGGGGGGACTGTCCCTGTCACTACTGATTGTAAGTCGCTCTGGATAAGGGTGTAAATGTACATTATGATTTCATGGCGAACATATCAGGCCTGTTGCTAGTCGTCATGACAACCACCGCAGGCCCAGAAACGCGCTGGATTTCGGCTGAATATAATAAGACCTGACGAGCCTGGATGTGTGAGGGCGTCTCGGACTATTTATATCCCGCCCCGGGTGGCTGTTTGGAAAGCGGCGAGATCAGCGCTGATCTTCTTAAAGATCAGGCCAATCGGTGAGCCCGGCTCCTAATGAGGATGGACGACGTGCGTGTGGCTGGACGTTCTTCCACCGTCCCCTCCTCACGAAGGTGGACGCGGTTCCTCCACGCTTCCATTTGCATGAAAACGGTAAGTCGGAGTTATTCTGTAATGAATCATTCGACCGTCTACGGCGCAGTTTACAGTGCGCGGAACAGAACGCGGTGCCGTCCTTCTACTTTTCTGGCTGATAATAAGCGTAACAGGAAGTCGTATTTTAGTCTGCTTCGCCGAATCTTGTGACTACAGGCCCGAGAAGCGGGTCAAAACATGCGCCGGATGGGGACCTTACGTCCAACTCTCATCTGGCGAGGTCACGAGAGGGATTTAACAGACAAGCTGCAGCCGAGCGGGTTTAGGCTGGTAGTAGCCTAGCAGGTAACACACTCGCATATGAACCAGAAGACCCAGGTTCAAATCCCACTTACTACCATCGTGTCCCTGAGCAAGACAATTAACCCTGAGTGTCTCCAAGGGGGGGACTGTCCCTGTAACTACTGGGTGGTAGTAGCCTAGTGGGTAAGACACTCGCCTATGAACCAGAAGACCCAGGTTCAAATCCCACTTACTACCATCGTGTCCCTGAGCAAGACAATTAACCCTGAGTGTCTACAGGGGGGGACTGTCCCTGTAACTACTGATTGTAAGTCGCTCTGGATAAGGGCATCTGGTAAAATGTTTATAACCGAGTGGTGGCCGCGTAACAGTTTACGGAGGAGCTGGAACCGACTCCACGTCTAATGAAGACCAGGAACTGAAATATAAAATGTTCTCAGACAAAATGTCCACGACGATAGGTCACAAGGTCAATTTCAAAACTCCAGTTGGAATAAATAATAAATAAATAAAATCTCTTATAAAACATTTGAGATCAAACTAAGGCTTTTAATGGAAGTGATGAATATTGAGACGTGGAAAATAAAAATCCAGGTTATTATTTGATTTTATTATCGACAGAATGAACGTTGGGAGTTGAAACCAACTCTGCTTGCATTGCCTGACGTCCTCTCCCGTACTCGAGGAGAACACCTTCGTTCTTCACGCTCTTCGTGGTATCGGCGGCGGTGGAGGGTGAGGTTTTAAATAGGAGGGAAAGGCCATGTTGGCATGGTGGGGAGGGTTTTTTTTTTTTTTTTTTTTACTCTGTGAGGCCCAGCTTCTTCTTCAGGGACTCGGGCATCTCGGGAGGAGGAGGGCGGGGCAGGCGGAAGTAGACCTTCACCGAGTCGTAGATGAACCACTGCAGCGCGGTCAGTGTGCCGATCATGATGATACGTGCGACCAGGCCCTTCCAAACACCTGCAGGTTCGGACGAAACGGGTTAAATCCCAGCGGCCTGTAATATTCTAATATTATTATCATTATTCTTTTTTTTTTTTTTTTTTTAAACGGGACCCAAGCGAGCGCCGCGCCCCCTTACCCTTCGGTCCGAGCCGCTTGAGCACCCCCACCGCCGTGCTGCCCTTCTCCTTGTTCAGCACGGACACCACCGAGTCGGCAGGGTGGGACACGATGGCACAGAACACGCCGGCTGCAGGGGAAAACACGCACAGACCACGCCTTTAGAACACGCCCACATCCCGCCCCTAGCGCCACCTCCACCCCCGACTCACCGATGTAGCCGGCGACGAAGGTGACCACCAGCTGCTCGGACTTGCTGCACTCGCTGCGCGGCTTGGGCACCACGTATTTGTAGAGCAGCTCGACGGTGCGCTCGAAGCAGGCGAACTTCATCATGGTGTACGGGATCTGCCTCATCCACAGAGGCACCACGCCCTTGTAGAACCTGCGGGGAGCACAGAGCAGGTGACCAGAAGACCCGGGTTCAAATCCCACTTACTACAATCATGTCCCTGAGCAAGCAAGTGTCTCCAGGGGGGGACTGTCCCTGTAACTACTGATTGTAAGTCGCTCTGGATAAGGGCGTCTGGTAAATGTTGGAAATGTAGGTTTGTCCGCGCCCCGGTCGAGGCGCACCGGTGGACGTCCCCGTAAAGGGTGCCGGTGCCACCGACGGACCGGTGGTGCAGGTGCACTGATCTCACACGCCAATGACTCAAGCACCTCCAACTGTACAGCCACGAAGCTGCCGGAAGGGGGACCTTCCCAGAGGTGGATCTAAGGAGCGTGTGCGGAGCAGCCGGGAGAAGAAGCCGTAAATACTCACGCCCACAGGCCCTCCTCGGCGTACATCTTCGGGGCGCACTGTCGCAGGGTGTTGGCGTAGCCAGGCTGGGTCTGGATGCGCACTTTACACGCCTCCATAGGGGCCAGCGCTATATCGGCGAAGAACTCGGCACTCGCGGAGGCTGCCAAGTACAGCGACGTCCTCCACAGGTACGTGTTCTCCTGTTTTATAGCAGAAGCAGGTGTTTTATACGTTTATATCACGATATACTGTAATTATTACAACATCCTACAGTTCAGTGAAGAAGTAAAAACAGAGCTGAAATACAAGATTAAATGCCACGCAGTAATTAAAAGTACCCAGCTGTATAGCGCCATCTACAGGAGCGGAGGCACTCATATCTGCTGACCTCAAAAAATGGAAAACGCTCAACAGCTCCACCTGGTGGACGTAGTTCCACCACTCACCTCTCCAAGGAGGTCACTGTAGACGATCTTGAACACCTCATAGAAGCCAAACTTGCACAGGCCCTGCATGGAGTAGCCGATGAAGGTGGGAGCCCAGCCCTTGGCGAGTCCCCGGACGCCATCCTCCCTGACCGTGACGGAGAAGCCGTTGAAGATGCTTTTGTACTTGGCCGGGTCCACCTGCGAGGACGCAAGTCACGTTAGAAGGTCCCTATTTACAGGGCACGGCCGCGCTTGCTGTACGCTGGACACGTCAACGTGCGTTACGGTGATTTAGCGACGTGCAACACTCCAATGAGTACATGAGTGAACCAAAAAAAGATGGGCGAGCGAGCAGATACAGACCTGCAGACGGCACTTGACCAAGTCGAGGGGGACCACGGCCGTGTGCGTGATGCCACAGCTCAGGATACCCCCAAAGCCACACAGGGCGTAGTATTTCCCCGAGCCGAACTCACAGCTCACGTCCGAGTCTGCAGGGCGGGACACAAACACCACAACACAAACATGCTCATGCCCGCAACACACACGGCACGAGACGCCACGCCATGCACGCGCATGCCGTCGCCCGCAACACACCCACACACACCTGCATCCGGCACTTGACCAGGTCGAGCGGCACCACGGCCGTGTGCGTGGTGCCGCAGCTCAGAATCCCGCCAAAGCCGCACAGGACGAAATACTTCTGCGAGCCAAACTCACAGCTGTCCCCCTCTGAGGAAGAGACCAGGCGTTTCAGAGCTCACGTCAAGGTCACTTCTGCCCCGCTGACCCCAGCGAAGACCCGGGTTCAAACCCCACTTACTACCACCGGGAGCCCGAGTGTCTCCAGGGGGACTGTCCCTGTGGACTGTCCCCAACACTCTGGTAAATACTGTATAAATAATTAATTGAAAACCACGTTGGGACATTACAATGTAATAAGAGTTTATTCTGAGTCTAAAGTTCAAACACACAGAAACATAAAAAGTATTACTATTAAAAGGCCGCTTCTGATTGGCAGCAGAACTCGAGGCCCTCCCCCTACAACCAATGAACGGCGGTTTTACTGCCGAGTCCCGGCTGCCTCAGTTAGCGGTCATGTGGCCAGAAAATAAAACGCGTCTCTTTGCCCTTCACCGTCCTCCACTTCCGAACACGTGGTCTTTATCATCATTTATTCATCCAAGGCTCACCGTCCACGGCCGCCGCGGCCGCCAGCCTCCGGCGCGGCCCGGGCTCCTCGACCTTCTGCAGGGAGAAGAGCGGGGCGCTGAACGGGTTCGCCCGGGCCAGCTGGGTCAACGTGCTCGGGTACATGGTGTCCAGGGAGTCGCTGCTGCGGGAACAGAGGGAAACGGGTTATTAAAAGGTCAAAGTTGAAGGGCCCAAGGTCAGCAGGCGGGCGTGCGGACGGACTGCGGCGTCCAGGGATCCGGTGGAGAACCGGGCTTCACCCGGAGCCGCGGAGCCGGCGAGGCGGAAAACAGACGCGGAAACTCACGAGTTCGCCCGCAAGCGGCGACTCGGACGCGGAGGAAAGAGAAGCGAGACAGAAGAATAAAGGAGAAGAAATACGAAATAAAGGAGGCTAAAAACCGCCTTCCTACTCACGTCAGGAGCTGCGAGCAAAATGGCGCCTGCGTCCTTCCCGACCTGCAGCTGAGCCGCCGCGCCGCCTTGTTCGGGACGTCGTGACGTCACGGGGAGCGACGTCCAATCAGAACACGCGGCGTCACGACCACGCTCGAATTCTAACGACCGGCTAATTTACCGGTTTATATCAAATACGTTCATGTGAAATATATTATACCACATTTTACACATAGCTGCACGAAATGTTATTTTTGAAATAATTGTTTAAAAGAATACACTATACAAACACACACACACATATATAATACATTTATATTATATATATATATATATATATATATATATATATATATATATATATATATTATATATATTTTTTAATGCATGTTTGTGAGTGTAAACAGTATCAACTGTTGCTTTTATCATAATCAAAGTCGGTGGTATAAAAACCATTCCAAGGTCACGTCATAAATCATGTAAATTCCGTTCTGCACTAATAAAGTTCATGTCTTAAGAGGAATGGAGGGGGATAAGGTTGTGAAAATCTAGAAATGAACACTGGACTGGACTGGACGCAACTTAAAGGTGAGTTCACCCAACACACAAGCTGCTGCTTCCCTGGAGAACCGTGGACTGAAGATGGAGACCGAAGCGGGTGAACAGGTCCTTCACAGTTTGCATTGTGTGTTCACCTATTAAAATTGGATCGAGACGGAATTGAAACAGGGAACTGCTTTATTTCTGTGCATGGTTGCGAGCACCTTCCTGTTGTATTTCTCACTGCATGGAGTGCAACTCAATTCAATGGGACTAAAGAAATAAAAATGCTATTTTATATTTACATTTAGATCCACTGCTTAGATTCATTTTAAAATAAAAAGAGCAAATTGTTCACCAACAATAGAGGGGCTGGCATATGTATTTATGTAATGTCATGTATTCGAAATGTACCTGCTGTTTATACCGGTTTACAGACAGGATGAACTCCAGCCAATCAGAATGCAGTGATCAGGCAATAACAGAAGTTACTAAAAAATGTTTTAATGCAAGATTAAATATCCACCTATTGCAAAGAAGAGGTCTTGGAATAAAAAGAAATGTCAGATATATGAAAATCTATGAATATCATCAATACCAAATAAAAGCCAAGTCAATGAGGCAAATGGAAAAAAAAAAAAAAAAGCATCATTATTTTGTAACAATTTTCCATTTCATGTTAACAATCTCATCCAGCCATAAAATGCTACAGATTTAAAAACGGCGTATTTCCCAGCTGCCTCTGAAGATTTTATTTATTCGTTAAGTGCCGCCGCGTCCACCAGAAGCACAGGGAAGCACTCCGAACGTTGATTTACTAAAATATTCCAGAAACGGGTCTCAAGCACAAACACCACGTACAAAAATACCATATTCTGGCGAGTAAATACGGGTCATGCAGACACAGTCCGGCTACGCTGCCGTACGGTACAGACTCATTAGTAACGACGATTGAAAAGCAAGTGAACACAGAGACGGGTGCGGCAGGTGTGCTGACTATTTTCAGCTGTTGGTGCCGGTGGCATTTCGGGGACAACCGTGGCGTCCACGCAGGTCAATCCGTCCCACAGTTATCCGAGAGGACGATTTAGAACCCTGTCCCAGCTGAATTTTATTTCATTTTTTTTTTAAAGAAAAGAGCTTAGCTCACATCGAGGAGGGCATTTCTTTATTTTTGTCCGTGTCCAGATGAACCCTGACAGCTTCAGCTTATAGACGCTGGTAACCGCGACGCAGTAGAAATATACGAATACAGTGTCTAAAAATACAGACATTTTCAAATGCACATTTACCGCCGAACCGTATTGCTGTCCTACGTCTCTATGCCTACAGGTGTAAAAGTATAAAAAAGCTAAATCGTGTAAATCTCATCTCTCGCTTAAAATGCCCTAAAAAAAAAAAAAAAAAAAAAAGACCTCGAGATGTTGATGGTGCGACAGGAGGAAAAAAAACCCGGACGGACATGAAACAAGCTGCACACACACACACAGGAACTAGTTGAGGACACCACGCAGTAAATTCAGAAGAGCCAGGGCCTTTACAGAAGGAGTTAAAATGTCCCTCGGCCGCGACCGGACCTTCGTAGTACGAACACCAAAAACAAAACGAAACGTTTTCACTTGTCTCCATCTGCCGTGGAACCCTCACCTCCACTGAGCAAGGGAGCGAGGTGGGTGTCCAACAAGCCCCTGAGAGCGTTCACCCGCTCCTCGTCCACGTTGTGGTACAGGTAGAACGCCGCCGCGGCCGCGCCGAGGAGCGCCAGCAGCCGGGCGAAGGCGGAGAGGCAGCGCGACGCGCGCGACCTCCGACCCCCGCGGGCCGGCGGCGTGGAGAAGCTCTGCGCGTAGGAGCCGGTCTCGAAGGTGATGCTGTGCTGCGGCCGGCACTCGTCGGGCCAAAGGTCAAGGGGTCTCACCGGCCTCCCCGCCGCCCCGTGGATCGGCTTTCGACAGGTGGCGCTGCGCGGAAAAGGAAGGCGGCGCATCCGTTAATAAAACCGAATTCTCCTGCAACGCACGAAGCTGATTTCCAGGATATTAGGAGATTTGCAAAAGGCGAACGTGGTGAGAACCTGATGCCTGTGGGGGTGGCCGCCTCGTTCGGGAACATCTCCTTCAGAACGTCGTCGTCGTCGCCGCCCGGTTCATCCGCAACTCTCTTCTCCACCTGCAACCACAGATTACAGCGTTACAGAAGCATCCGGAACCGGGGACCCTGAGGAATTACGATGCTGGAAGCAGAGGCGGGAAATGAACACCGCGCCCTTCAAATAAACGCCTTCTGTTAGAAACGCATTTCTTCACCTAAACACCGTGGCTGTGGTGGGTTTTTACGGTTCCCTCCTGTGCCCGTCATGCAAGAAACGATTCCTCAAAATAAAAACGGACCGAATAAAACAAACGTTGGGGAGACCTGGAAGTTACAAACGGGGGCCGTGACGATAAAACCGCGTTTCGAACGCGCCGGTTCATGGAACCAGTCGGGCGAGTGGTCGGGATTCGGCACGGACCGCCCCGTCGGCGTGGCCTCGACCGGAAAACACGCGTGGAGTCGCGGGGACGACCGGGCGCTGCTTCCTCGCCTTGTTCCTGCTGCTGGTTCTGGTGCTGACGGGAATCTTCCCTCGGCTCCTCGCCGTCGTAACCACGGGCGTCGGCTCCGCCTCAGCAGCCCCCAGTTCCTCTGCACGGGGGAAAAAAAAAAAAAAACGCATGGAAAAAGACCGAAACGAGCGGCGAGCCGAAGCCGGGTACAAAGCCGGCGGCGTCTCCCACCTTCCTCCTTGTCGCTGAAATGATCTTCCACGGCGTGCGTGTTGCCGTTCTGATTCCCGTCAGCCTTCAGCGTGGCGGGTTCCGGAGGCAGCGAGACCTCATCTGCCGAATCCTCCAGAACCTTCTGGAGCTTCTTCTCATACAGCTTACGAGTGGACGCTGGACCAGGGAAAGCAGAGTTGAAGGAATTTCTGCTCATTGTCACCCACTTCAGCACCATGGCCAGTCGGGATTTGAACCCGCAACCTTCCCTGGTGGCCTAGCGGTTAAGGAAGCGGACCCGTAATCAGAAGGTTGCCGGTTCGAATCCCGATCTGCCGAGGTGCTGGACCTGACGCCCCAATGACAGGTCACGAGTTTATAATATCTTAATAAAAATCATATTACGCTCAGAAGTGAGAAAACTCACAGACTACGGGTCCCACAGCAATTCCATGTTTCAGCAGCTGTTCCTTCAGATCCTCATCCGTGAGCACAGAAAGCTCCGATGGAGGCTTGTCCGTCTTCCTGGCGGCTTTCTGTGGACAGATCCAGTCCGGTCACGTCTACATGTCTCATGTCCACATACATCTACACCACATGCACCTTCTTGTACGTCCACATACATCTACAGCACATGCACCTTCTTGTACGTCCACATACATCTACACCACATGCATCTTCTTGTACGTCCACATACATCTACACCACATGCATCTTCTTGTACGTCCACATACATCTACACCACATGCATCTTCTTGTACGTCCACATACATCTACAGCACGTCCACGTTCATCTACATTCATATACATCAACAACGCGGTTAAGAAGGAGCGGTTAGAGTCGCGCACCCTGCCCGAGCGGCTGCGGCTGGCCGGGACCGGTAGCGGCGGCTCCTCGTCGCTGGAGAAGGTGTCGGCGGGCCGGCCCCTCTGGTTCAGCACGGTCAGGTGGTTCAGGTACAGCTGCACGTAAACCTCCTTCCTGTGCTCCCCGCTCGGCAGCGCCACGGCGTTGGCCAGCAGCTCGCTCTTCAGCTTGTCCTTGGTGAGGACCGACGGGTCTTCCAGGAACTCCGCCATGGCCGCTACTTTAGCCAGCGAGCCGGCTTAAGATCCGATCTAACGCGGTAAAGTTGCCGGAGCTCCGCGTACCGGGTATTAGCACTACCGGACTACCCGGTCAGGGAACAATGCGCGCCCGAAACTCCGCGTTGTAATGAAACCCGACCCCATTGGCCGCCGCGGCGTAGGAAACGAAGCCCGATTGGCTGTGAACGACAGGACGAGGGCGTGTCCTAAATCGGCGCGATGCTACCTACGGCGGACAGGAAAAAATGGCGAACTGCATCAGAGATGCGAGATCACTGGTTTTCCGAGAAAAACAATGAAACAGTTATATTTTCTTTCATTCATGTTGTGATTTTTTTATTTTCTGATCTGAAACCACGATGTTTTGGGGCAGGGTGGCTTCCTTCTCTAAGACTGACGACTAGTACTTGGAACGCGTCCGTCGGAAGACTGGATCCAGTGTTCTGCTGCCCCCTACCGGATTGGAAGAATTTCACTTCTGTTAATGTTCATTAAACATATTAAAGTGAAGTGATTGTCACTTGTGATACACAGCACACACAGTGAAATATGTCCCCTGCATTTAACCCATCACCCTGAGTGAGCAGTGGGCAGCCACGACAGATTACGGGGCCACTTCCTTAACCGCTAGGCCACCACTGGCCCGCAAACACTGCATGTCTCTTAATACCAGGAGTGAATAAAACAGTTTAAAATGTTTATTCTCTTTACATCCGTTTCTACACTATGGTGTGGCATGTAAGTCAATCATGCACACAATTATCATCCAGCATAAAACAAGTTTATGGAAGATAACGTAACATTTACATTTACAGCATTCATCAGACGCCCTTATCCAGAGCGACTTACAATCAGTATTTTACAGGGACAGTCTCCCTGGAGCAACTTAGGGTTAAGTGTCTTGCTCAGGGACACGATGGTAGTAAGTGGGATTCGAACCCGGGTCTTCTGGTTCATAGGCGAGTGTGTTACCCACTAGGCTACTACCACCCCTGGTGGGTAGTAGCGCATTGTGACGTGTGGCAATGAGTGGAAACCACTGCATGAAAAAGCTCAGTGTCGACCTTTGCACGAACATCCTTCGATCCCCATGCTTATCGCACCACGAGCTCCTCTGTGTGCACAGACGGCATGATCTGGGCCCGGTAATGGAGGAGAGCAAACACATGAGACCGGCCTACACTTCCTGTCATGAGAGGAGCAGTACAAGCCATTAGGTGACTCGATCATTAATGTCATCGTCAACCAACAAATGACAGACACAAACTAGAAAAGGGAAGTTTGTGAACAAACCTCAGTTTTGGCCTGGAATCCAGTTAAAGGTTAGAAGATAAGAGGATGGAACTAAGAAGGGGAAGAGAGGAATCATTGTTTAAAAATTTATGAACGATTTTTGCCAAATCTATGAAAACTTTAAGAGATGAAAGGAAAATTTGTTAATTTTGTGCAATGGGTGAAATTGTAAAAAAATTGTAAAAAAATTGTAAAAAATTGTAAAAATGAGCGAAAGAATGTAGCGGAATAGTGGAATCATTGTTACATTAATTCGTGAAATTGGTTGCAAATTGAGAATATTTATGCTTTTATATGCATATTAACATTTTAATGTTATCATGCTAGCATCTAAAGCTAATGTCAGCAATGCTAACATCAAAAATGCTAACAACGCAACATGAAATTTGGTGACGTTTGGACCATGTTCCAAAATGTCCATGTTGGCGTTCTAATGCTAGCAGCAAAACAACAAAAATGTTAATGGTGCACGGCCACGATGGCTCACGTGAAATCTGGTCACTTTTGGACCATGTTCAAAAATTAGCATGTTAGCATGCTAACGTCAACAATGTTAACAGGACGAGGCCACGATGCGTCATGTGAAATTTGGTGACGTTAGATGTAAGACGGAAAACGTGACCATTTTTGCTCTGTAAAATGGAATTGGCTTCAATGGGATGATGTAGGGATGAAAAGGAGGAGTGGAGGAGATGGGGGGCGAGTGGACGGAGGATAAATGTGGCTGGAAGGTTGAAGATGATGAAGATGTGGACCACATTTCATGTCCAGGACTGAAATCCCTTTCCAAGCCAAAATAATAAAACACCAAAAACAAAAAGATGAAAATGCTGCTCTCGCTGATGTTGGTTGAACAAGCTGAACTGCTGGTGTCTTCCTCCTGTAAGTCGCTTTGGATAAAAGCGTCTGCAAAATAAAGTAAAGTAAACGTATATCCCCATTACACAAACACCAGTTTTACTATTTATTAATTACCACAAATGAAGTTCAAATTGACTAGAAAATACATAAAGATAAAAAAAATGTGTAAACTACTATATGCTCGAATTGGACCCGTTATGGTTGGTAGAATATCTTTTTGCTCAGATGTAGGCGTCTATAACTCATATTTGTTAATCATCATAACTGCATTTCATGTTACGAATGAAGCAGATGTAATAAGTTACAATAAGTAAGCATGGAGGTCGCTCCTCTTTCCCTTTAAAGGGGAACTCGGCCAACCAGAAGGAATTTGCTGCTTCGCACACTGCAGAGTCACAAGGCGCCGAGATAAAGAAATATCATGTGGCTGTTAGGTGCCTTGATGAGGAATATCTATCTCTGTTAACCACGATGGTGAGTGTGTTGTTTTTATGGTGTATTTAGATAAATGCATCATGCATATTCCCAGGCGTTTGAACGTATGGATTTTAGTTGGCATGGTTATGTGAGGGTTTTATCCCGCTCCAGAACTCCTACATCCTGGTCTTCGCCTGCACCTGTGCCGTGATCCTGGGCATCGGCTTCAGCGCCAACATCCTCGTCTTCACCCTGTTCGCCAAGCACAGCACGCTGCGTAAGAACCGCCTGGACGTGCTGCTGTTCGGCATGGCCCTCGCCGACTTCCTGACGCTGCTGCTCGTCCCCTTCACCCTGCACTCGGCCGTCAGCTTCTCCTGGCCGCTGGGAGATGCGTCCTGCAAGGTCTACCAGTTCCTGCTGGCCTTCTCGCTGGCCGCCAGCACGTACTCGCTGTGCGCCGTGTCCATGGTGCGGGTCCTGATCGTCACCAACCCCTACCGGCCGCCCACCATGGACTTCACGGTGCTGGCCTTCGCGCTGGTCTGGGCCCTGAGCTTCTTCACCAGCCTGCCGCTGCGCATCTTCGCCACCAAGGAGAGCCTCGGGCCCGGCCTGGAGGACTTCACCTTCTGCCTGCCCACCACGCAGGAGCACCACTACCAGGTGGTGCTGGGCCAGTTCGTGGCCTTCTTCCTGCTGCCAATGCTGGTGATCGGCGTCAACTACGCGCGCCTGGCGCTCTTCCTGCGCCGGAGCCCCGTCCTGTCGGCCAGCGGCGGCCGCAACACGCGCCGCGCCGCGCTCATGGTCCTCCTCTCCGCCGGAACCTTCTCGCTGTGCTGGCTGCCCGGCTACGTGCTGGAGCTGTGCCTGTACCTGGGCCTGTACCGCCACGGCCGGCCGTGGGAGGTCTTCTACTTCACCTGCACCGTCCTGCAGTACCTGCACCCGTGCGTCAACCCCGTCCTGTACGTCCTGCTGTCCAAACGCTACCGCCGCGGCGGGGACGGCTGCCTGCCCGGCTGCGGCAGGAACCGGGTGCACCCGCAGGTCGTCAGCGTCACGGACTGCTTCTAAAGACGGCCATTTTCTCAACCCTCCCGTATCAAACATCCGTTTACCTGAAGCCTCCGTTGCTGCACAATGTCACGAAACAACTGATCACGGTCCCGTCCCCACACACGGCTCCCCGGGCGCCTGTCATGGTGCCCACTGCTCACCAAGGGGCACGGTTAAATACAGAGGACACGTTTCACTGTGTCACCGCGTGCTGCGCTGCAGCGTTTCTTCACTTCACTTTCACTATTTTAGATAGTCCCCTTCTGAGCTATTACGGAGTTACTGATGGGAAAACGTTTAATTATGCTGTATGCATGATTTAAAAAAAACTAGTAAAACAAAACGTTAGAGCTCACTAAGCTTTTTCTGAAGCTCTCTCTCTCTTTTCCTGAAATTGCATTAATGAGCATAATAATTCAGAGTAATTCTTAATTACTACGGACTTAATCTACGTTGGACTTAATCACGTTGTAAGTCGCTCTGGATAAGGGCGTCTGCCAAATGCTGTAAATGTAATGTAAAAATCTATCATAGTTTTTTAACAATAAAATTAAGTACTCTGTTTATTTTTCAATTAATCATGTGTGAGAGTGAGTTATTCTGATTCATTCAGATACTCCATACAATATGGATGGTGGGTGAGTTATTCTGATTTAGTTTCTTTATGGATGGTGGGTGAGTTATTCTGATTCAGCTTCTTTATGGATGGGGGGTGAGTTATTCTGATTCAGTTTCTTTATACATTATGGATGGTGGGTGAGTTATTCTGATTCATTCAGATACTCCATACAATATGGATGGTGGGTGAGTTATTCTGATTTAGTTTCTTTATACATTATGGATGGTGGGTGAGTTATTCTGATTCAGTTTCTTTATGGATGGTGGGTGAGTTATTCTGATTCAGCTTCTTTATGGATGGGGGGTGAGTTATTCTGATTCAGTTTCTTTATACATTATGGATGGTGGGTGAGTTATTCTGATTCAGTTTCTTTATGGATGGTGGGTGAGTTATTCTGATTCGGTTTCTTTATACATTATGGATGGGGGGTGAGTTATTCTGACTCAGATATTCTCCCTCATTACAAGAAGACCCTTAAATGTAAAGCCCATAGTTGTGTACTCATGTTTCATTGTCATATCATGTTGCAGTTGGTCCTAGGCGGTGGTGCAGGGGTACAGGTAGCATTAGTTGGTCCAGGACCTGTACTGAGAAAACTTATCAGTCTATAAAAGAATTAGGGACTGGTAACACACAGTCATTACAGATAACGCTGAAATTGCATTTATTAGCAGTAACACACAAGCAGGACATTACAGATACAGTGCAAGTAGATAAAAATAAATAAATTCAGTTGCCTGTAAGAAGGGATCAGAATGGTTCATTCTTACTGGAGTAAAACCATTATCATGTCATGCACTGGTCCCTCAACTGACTGACATTTCCACAACCGGTTCTTCACAGTCTGTCGTGAAGTAAATAGAGTTTAAATTATGCTTGATATTGACAGGAAAGTTGTGTTCAACACAGGACTCAAACATTAATGGACACGCCGATTTTGAAATGGCTTCAGTCTGCAGCTTACATGGAAATAATTACATAGTGATCAAACTTAACTCAGATAAACTAATTTTTAACCAGCCATGACACTGCTCCATCCGCGAAATCACATTCACATGAAATAATTTTAAAAAGTAAATAGTGCAATATTTTTTTCAAAAAGGTCAAACTGTTCCCATATGACGGCCCACACGGTCACATTTTAATCACCTAGAAGAGACGGTTTAGAACAGGCCGAGCATCGGACGAAGTATATTGCCACGGTCAGCAATCAGTCACGTGTCTATACTGGCAGTCTACAGTAGTCCTCACGTCAATCATCTGGAAACATACAGTCTGATGTTCAGAAATAAAACACACTAATAAAAGTAAACTTTGTGTACAGATGGACACAGGTCTGAAATGATGGACCCAGAACACAATGAGGAGAATAATAACAACAGTAAAACATGTAGAAATTAAATTAAAAGCAAAGAAATGTAGCAAAATAGTGTTGTGCACACTGTAGATTTTCTATCTAATTGATGAAAAGCCTGATTCTACCATTGTACAATTATGTAAAATTCTGAGATTCGTGATATAACTGCGGGAACGACAGGAAAGAGATGCATTGCGTCCCTTCTTTTGTTTCATCTATTCTGTTCACCTTCTTTGTTTTTCTTAGTCTTCTCTCAACATAAGAGAAAATCCAGAATTCAGTAAAAGCTTTGGTGTGTACCAGTCAGTGTCACTGTTGGAAGAACTTCAACCAATGAGCTTCTTTTGCTTGAAGTAGGCATCAAAGCGACTCTGGGCATAGTCCTGAAAGCATACAGACCACAGGCCTACCGAGTTAGTACATTGCAACAGTAAACGAAAGTAAAGAAAACTCCTCTTCATCGGTTAACGTCAGGGTTGATGTGGGAAGACGCATGCGCAGACATGCTGGGTTGGATGGAGACAGTCGGCGAGTGAGAGGCTGGAATAGGCAGAACGTGGGCACACAACGCTTTGTCCAACAGAGTGGGGCGTTCTGTATTGACTATGGCTCACGTGGCACCAGACCCGTTTCGGGCTGCCACTCGTGGCCTTGTATGTAAACCATGGTCAAATTTTTTGAACTGACCACTGTGTGCCAGTAGAATCAGAGATCTACAACACGACATTATCGTCTTGCCAGTGGTTCACACCACGCCCTTTTCCCCATGTTAAAGCCCCACCCACTTAAATGCAAACAAGCATGCTCGCTCCAAACTCGTGGTATGCTAGTTAAAGTGCATATTTTATTCATATTTTGATGTACAATTATGCTACAGTTTTTATACACAGTGTAATGAATAATCACGAATTAAATTGCAATCGCAATATGTCAAATACATCGCAATTAGATTTTTTTGTTAAAACCATTCTGCCCAACAACCAACCAGCAAGAATTCTGACTCTCACAAACATGTTAGTTTGTCTTTAAGAATCAGTCAAGAATCAAGGATCATAAGAACGGTGAGGGATCAGACCAGAACTACACAGGAGGACCTGGTCAATAACCTGAAGAGAACTGGGACCTCAAAGGTCACCTTTAGTAACACACTACACAGTCATGGACTAAAATCCTGCAGAACCCACAGTGCCCCCAAGCCAGCACGCCCAGGCCCGTCTGAAGCTCGCCAAAGACCATCTTGATGATTCAGTGGGAACATGGGAAAAGATCATTAAGTCAGATGAAGCTAAAATGACGCTTGCTGTGTTTGAAGGAAGACAAAAGAAGAGAACAATCCCAAGAGCACAGTCCCAACAGTGAAGCATGTGGTGGAAACATCATGGGACAACCGTGGCTGGGTCTTCCAGCATGACAATGACTGTGTTTCAGCCTCTAAACTTGAAAGATCTGGAGAAGAGGACTGTATGGGCCATAATCCCTGCTGCAGTCAGTGTGTGCAAAACTGGTCAAGAACTACAGGAAATGTACATTTACATTTATGGCATTTATCAGACACCCTTATCCAGAGCGACTTACAATCAGTATTTACAGGGACAGTCTCCCTGGAGCAACTTAGGGTTAAGTGTCTTGCTCAGGGACACAATGGTAGTAAGTGGGATTTGAACCCGGGTCTTCTGGTTCATAGGCGAGTGTGTTACCCACTAGGCTACTACCACCCTATGTATGTATGCGAAATGTATGACCTCTGTAATACTAATTTCATGCAATTAAAAAAATAAAAAAAGTAATTTTAAATTTACAGACCTCTTTCATCTTTGTAAATGGAAAAACTTGGAAAATCAGCAGTGTATCAAATACTTATTTTCCCCACTGTATGATATGGGAACATAATGCACTCACCATGTATCCAAACTCAATTTTGGAAATCTTGGCCTGGATGATGGACCACAGTCCCCAGAAGAAATGTGAGGCCAGAGCAAACCTGTGGCAGAAGTACACTCTATAAGTCTTCTTCTCAACTCGCATCTTTCCCGCTCATGTAGATTCCTTCTTTACAATATCTTTTATAAATAAAGTGAAGTGATTGTCACATGTGATACACAGCAGCACAGCACACGATGCACACAGTGAAATTTGTCCTCTGCATTTAACCCATCACCCTGAGTGAGCAGTGGGCAGCCATGACAGGCGCCCGGGGAGCAGTGTGTGGGGACGGTGCTTTGCTCAGTGGCACCTCAGTGGTATCTTGACGGATTGGGATTTGAACCGGCAACCTTCTGATTAAGGGGCCGCTTCCTTAACCGCTAGGCCACCACTTCCCCATCAGTCGGATCCAGATACTTGTTCAGTCCCTGGAAATCTGACTACTGGATTAGTGTAACTCCCTTCTGGCAGGTCTACCTCTGACTGCTATCCGGCATCTACAACTAATACAGAATGCAGCAGCACCTTCCCAAATTCTCCCACACCGCCCCACTGCTACGCTGCCTCCACTGGCTCCAGTAGCTGCAAAATACTGATGCTGGCCTACAAAGCCAAACATGGGGTTTCACCATCCAACCTCAGTCCGACCCTCCAGTCCTGCTCGCCTGGTCCCTCCACCGCTGGAGGTACAAGGAAGACCCTCGTCTAGACTCTTCTCTGTCTTGGTAGAATGAAGTTCCCCTCAAGGTCAGAACAGCACGGCAGCTCAACACCTTCCTCTTTAGAGGATACTCACACTAACGTGTAACTTTCTTATAGTCTGATTTATGCAAAAAAACTACAACAGAGGGGATAAAAAGATTGTATTCATAGTTGGGGGTCCTAGTGAACCAGAACTGATCATTTCATCCATGGTGACATGGAAGCACGTTGTAAGTCTCTCTGGATAAGGACGTCTGGTAAATGCCATAAATTTTAAATATAATGGCGATTTCTCCAGCACAAACCTTTTTTGCATTCACCAGACGGCCTTACCCACACAGTGGTAGTAGGTGGATTCAGCCTCTCTTCTAGGTCACAGATGAGCATTTAACCCACTAGGCTGCAACAAGCCTACAGAAATGCGACCTCCTTATGACACTAAACCTTCCTGTAGACCATTCCTGATTAGATTGTGAATCGGATATAAGTGTCAGGAGGCTTTAAAAGTGGTAGCTTATATAACTTTATACCGATTTGCTTCAAGAAGAAGCTCCTCCTCCACCTGGGTGTGGTCATCCCTGTTAGAATACCTGCCACTCTCAGATAGGTAGTTCCGGATGAAATGCAGCTGCACAAAAACAAAAGTAATGCTTGGTGAAAATTCACGGATTATGAAGTACATAATAATAATAATTCATAATTTTGTATTTGTGGTCCAGAGTGGAACAACCCTGACTGATTTTGAATCTGTTATAAACTTTCTTCTTTGCAAACCCTTTCAAATTCATATCAATAAAACAGGAAACTCTGGACAAAATCATTATTCCAGAAATAATCAGAGACATTAATTTAGAGTGACGCTAAATGATTACATTCACTGCACCAGATGAACAACGCTGAATTGATAACCGCTGCAACACTTCCTGTATCGAGTTCAGTGTTCATTCGGGCATCTTGAGGAAAGTAGTCATGTTGGACGGGGCAGTAATCGGACCTGCTGCTCTCGGTTGGGGTAGTGCTCCAGGTCAGCTTTGAAGAACGGCCACTGGTGGTATGTGTAGTCATAAACCCACTCGCAGAAGTGGTTCCCAAAATCAAAGCCTCTAAAAGAGAAAAACAGAATAAAGAGAAAAGTGTCTGAAAACTAGACATCGCACAGGACAATATTGTTCTATTAGCAATGATATTTTCAGGGTTTCTGCAGGTTTAAGGAAGGCAAATTTAAGACTTCATCAAGGTGGTCAATTCCAAGGGCGAGAGATGCGCTTCTAAAATACACTCATCAAATATTACTTCCAAGACTCATTACATATTCAGCCTCAAAGTACCTGTACTGCAGCAAGCCACAAGGACTCTGAACAACCAGTGGGTCCATTTTATTTTTTTCTGGAAAAACGGCGACGCGACTTGTGGTGATGACGTCTTTTCTGCGAATGCTCCTAACTTCTATAGGCCGCTCTCCTCCTCATTAGCACTTAAAGCTACAGACACCGAAACGACTGTAATTCTGCACCAAGGCTGAATTTTCGGAAACAGACTTCCGATGGAGTAACATGCTCTTCCCTCAGTAGGCTACTCCTGATTCAGTAATTCCAGAGACATTTGTAATGAGGACAACCCCGCCGGCGAGTGCAGAATTTAGCCTTCTAATTGCATAGGTGGTTCCGCTAATTCCGACTTCATAATACATAATAGAAATTTGAAAAATTTGAGTTTACAAGTAAATAAATGTATTGGGTCTGCAGAATTTTTAAGACCTGAAACTATGGATTTACGGCTTACTCGTCATTTTTTAATGATATGATAAGGGCTCAATTTTCGAAAATCTTATTGAAGACTTTTTAAGGATCCACAGAAACTCTGTCTTGTAAAGCTGTTGCAGGATGTTAAAGTCAGTCATGCTCCACACACCAGGGGGCGCTGCTTCACCTCATTTAGTCTGGAACCGGGGTGAAGGACGCTGCTCTGCTCTGTTCCCATATTTGAAGCATGTTTAGTATTTGTTGTATGAGGAGAAAGTGAAGCATGTTCGATCTGGTTTTTCCTCTTTTTACCTTCATGGCGGATTCCTTCACTATCGTCATTATCAAATTCCGCTTGATGAGATTAACATGAGTGAATGATAAGAAAGTGTTCAGCATGAACCTTCAGGACTGTTGTCAAAAAGTGGTGGAGAGTAGACGAGAGCGTGAAACGCTGCCATCGCAGCAAACGCTCCCAGATTTTTGTTTATTACATAAACTCATGTGTTCTATTTCATAGACCGCCGTCTTCAGTTTTGTTCTATAACGTAAAAAAATGCCAGACCCATAAGTGAGTGGGCGTGTCCACACTTCAGACTGGACAATTTTCCAGCCACACCAATGATACCCGGACTAACGTGTACTGTGGGTGGACGCCGTGAACGAGGTCCCTAATAAAGTGTCCAGCGTCTTACCTGTAGTTGTAGCTGCTGTACTCAAAGTCAATGAGCATTAAATTGTCCGTGGACTTCTCACCGCAG
Source organism: Denticeps clupeoides (assembly GCF_900700375.1). Classification (NCBI taxonomy): domain Eukaryota; kingdom Metazoa; phylum Chordata; class Actinopteri; order Clupeiformes; family Denticipitidae; genus Denticeps; species Denticeps clupeoides. The sequence goes on from NC_041723.1 coordinate 20,572, forward strand.
CCGTCCAGCCTGAGAATGTTCCCTAAGACGAAAAGACAGATCGTCAGCGCCGACCTCCGCAGAAATCTGGCCACGCATGCATCGTTGGCGTGTTCGGGATACGTCAGTGCGCCGCAGTTGTCGCATCACCTCGCCGTGTCGGGCGTGTTTGGGGTCCTGGCTCTGGCAGAAGCAGTCAAGTCCCGCGTTTCTATGTGTACGTACAACCTGCTAGGAAGGCGTGGCCGAATGCTGCCAGGGTTTCCACAAGATCAGCAAGGCTTTTTAAGCCGTTTTATCAACGAGATGTTCTGTTGCCTGTTTAGACATTTTTAGCTGCAATTCTGCGCTTTTCTCACATCAAGTGGGCACAGTTTTTAAAGCTTTTTTAGCCAACCATAAACTCCATCCGGCATCGTTTCCAACTTGGCTTCATTGGCGAGTGGCCTTTGGCCGCTGACGTGCTTACGGGCAAAGTCACTGCCGTCATATCAGATGAGTTTTTACGCAACAGGATTTTCCAGATTACTCCGGTATTTAGGAGATTGTGACCTCACCTTCCTGAACATCGTTGTGACAAAACACCACAGGAGAGCGAGTCGCTGCCAGCAGTGACCTGAGAGAGACCGGGACGCAACATACATCACGTTAATAACCAGCACCATCAGGTTGGGAAGGGTGAGGCGTAAACCCTGCCAGCCAATCAGGGCCCAGGAGGCCGGTGCGGCGAGTAGTACGGTGCGTTAAGAAGCTCTCACCGGAGACTCTCCAGCTCGGCGGGGAGGTCGTACTTCATCAGCTTGTTGAACTTCTTCACGTGAGCCTCCCGGACAAACTTGAGCGTTTTTATCTGATCCATGTATCTGTAAACACACACACACCCCAGGGTCAGTACGTTGCTGGGAGCCGGAAGAGCTGGTTTTCCAGGCCCAACGGTGCATTTTACTGTACTTGTCGATGTGGCCAAACAACCACTTGGGCTCCTTATTGAACGGCATGACCATTTGGTGGAAACGCGCCATCTTGGTGGCGATCTCGGCGGAAAGCTCCGGAACGGCGAGTTGATCTGTGCGCAGGCGTTTACTCTGCAGGACAAACAGACGTTTCTTGAGTGTATGTGTATGCATGCATGGAATACACAATAATCACAATAATGTGTGACATGAAGATCATTGAAATTGAGATTATTGCAATGTGCAATATTACAATTTATAATATTTGTATCTATTTATTCCACTGTGTTCTACACACACACACAAATCCTTCAATACAGACCTGTAAACTCGGGATGTGCGGATCAACCCTAAACATCAATACTATCTACACCAAGTTGATATCAGTATTGGATATCAATAATAGCACAACGTTATCGATATTTTCACACTTTTAAGTTCGACTTTCCAATCACATTTAGTTTTGTACAGTGTTTCATTATTGGATCAGTATCGCCGATACCAACCTGAATTTCAAATCGGATATAGAAGCCAAATCGGCATCGCACATCCTTACTGTAAACCGTGTGTCATATTAGTCCATACATTTTTGCCTAATGTCTACCGGATATCCTGTTTTTTTTATTGTGTATACTCTGTATATTGTCCCACAATTTCGTCGTATACGCAGATTCCTGCTACAACTAACTAACTAACAGATCTCGCGCCAACATTAACGCGCATCTACGCTTTCAGTACTCCTGTTGAACGGTAAATACCACTTTGCCCATTTACCACAGACCATTAATCTACCTGGATTAGGCCACCAGCCTGCATTATGAATAGGAACGTTCCCGTTACGTTCCCGTTCTAGCAACACCGAGCACGTTTTCTCTGTGGGGAGAGAGATGCGTACAGGCAAGTACTGCTCCAGCCGTCCTTCGGGGAATATGCCGTAGAGCCGCGGGCCAAGGGCCCGCTCCGCCAGTATGGCAAACATCACGCTCTCCAGCACCAGAGACTCCACCCCCTGCACACACACACACACACACTATTTACATTTACAGCATTTACCAGACGCCCTTATCCAGAGCGACTTACAATCAGTAGTGACAGGGACAGTCCCGCCCCGGAGCAATTTAGGGTTAAGTGTCTTGCTCAGGGACACAATGGTAATAAGTGGGGTTTGAACCTGGGACTTGTGTGTTACCCACTAGGCTACTACCACCCCAGTATTATACCATACAGGCAGAAAACGTCAGGCTGCAGCAGGCAGGGCGCCGCCTCGCTCACCTGAAGGATGGCCCCGTAAATCCGTAGCAGGACCCGAGCCGGCTCGTCCGCGACCGGGTGGACGTGGTCGGGCAGGCTGCACATGTAGAGCAGGTTGCTGAGACCCCCGCTGCAAACACACACACAAGCACGTTTCCACAAAAGAACGTCCGAGACTCGAGGCCAGAGACTCTGAACACGGTTCAACTCAACTGCTGAACTTACACGGCAGAGTTTCTTCCTCCGAGCAAAATGGAGGCATCAGCTGTAATTTACTTTTAAAATGGAGACACGCGGCCGAGGACGTTCTGGAATACGAGAGAAAGTGATCGTCATTGTGAAATTCTGCAGCACAGCACACGGTGCACACAGTGAAATGTGTCCTCTGTATTTAACCATCACCCTGAGTGAACAGTGGGCGGCCATGACAGGCGCCCGGGGAGCAGTGTGTGGGGACGGCGCTTTGCTGAGTGGCACCTTGGCGGATCGGGATTCGAACCGGCAACCTTCAGATTACGGGGCCGCTTCCTTAACCGCTCAGCCACCACTGCCCACTTGAAGGGTGACAGAAGCGTGACACGGTTCACTACGTAAAGCCGGCAAAGATGCTACAAACCAGCTCTGATTTTACACGTTGTAGTTGTAAACGTAGAAAAACGTTTCTCGCGCAGCCTTATGGGAACCACATATTTCATTATACTTTCAAGTGTCAGATTTCAACGAATTTTCCAGAACTTTACATGTTTATTTCGTATCCCAAAACTTTTCAAGGCCTTTTCCAGGGTTTGAATGACCATAGGAACCCTGACACTCAACAGGACAGTACATTTATGGCCTAGCAGTTAAGAAAGCGGCCCCAGAAGGTTGCCGGTTCGAATCCCGATCCGCCAAGGTGCCACCGAGGTGCCCTTGATGAAGGTCCCGTCCCCACACGCTGCTCCCCGGGCACCTGTCATGTTGCCCACTGCTCACCAACGGTGACGGTTAAATACAGAGGACACGTTTCACCCTGTGCTGCGCTGCAGTGTTTCCCAATGACAAACACTTCACTTAAAACCCCCCCCCAAAAAAACCCTGGGTCTTCTGGTTCAGAGGCCGATGTGTTGTCCTCTACACGACTACCACCATCACAGTAAACCGTGACCGGTCCACAACTCCATCCAGTCTCACCAAAACCTGCTTCCCCCACCTGACGATGCGGATCTGGAAGTCCGCCTCGCTGATGCTCTTCCACGACCCGGAGAGGAAGTCTCGGCACCAGGCGAAGGCCCGTCCGCGCGTCTCCCGGTCGACCTCGTCCGTCCGGCCGTCCTGGAAGGACTCCGCTTCGGAGTCGTCGTCCCCGTTGGCGCCGCGGGGACTCGGGACCCTGAGGCTGCCGTTCTCCGCGTTGAGCGTCGCCTGCATGGCGTGTCCTGGACCCCGGGGAGCCGCGGAGAACTTGTACTGCCTCGTTTATGTCGCGAACGTCCCGGTGGTCTTCACACGAACTGTGCTTTTAAACCGTAAATTACGGCCGAAACTTCTTCGTCCTTTAACCGCCACGCACGATGTCCTGTCGGCCACCGTCTCCCCCCAGCCGCTCACCGACACGCCGAGTAACGGCCTTTGTTATTCGGTGTGAGGGCTGGGCCCGCCTCCCGACGTCGGGAGCGCTGATTGGTCCCTGAAGCGCACGGACTTGTGGGTAATGTAGTTCCGATTGCGTCACGCCGAGTCAGCGAACCAAACCTTTGTCCGTTTTAATATACCAGTGGGAAATTGAACAACGCTGTCGTCTCCATTCTGTTTCTACTTATAATCACGTTTTCAGCCATGGTTCATTGTGGTCTGGGATATTTTAATTTAAATTAATTGTGCTTTCTCAATTTTTACCGGTAAACACACCCTGGTAGTCGAAATGACACCTTTTAGGGTGCATAATGCCGGATTAAATAAACAAATGGCAAATAAAATATTTAAAACAGTTGCTGCATCTGTCAGTGATCCTGCTCGCCACAGAGGGCGCTGTCCGCCTCCCCTTCAGCACCAGTGGACGTGGACAGCTCCCGATACGCCAGGTCGTCTAATCTGCACCGATGCGCTCAAATTTGTCTTTAAATGGATGTACAGGGTGCGTTTGTGGTGTTTGCTTCCACATTTGTTGAAATCATCCAAGCAATAAAGCCGCATTTCGAATGGAGATGAATAAAATCGATGCGGGTGTGTGTGTGTATGCGTGTGTGAGGCTCCGCAGTGTTTTCCCTCTCGCTGCTGCAGATCCTACGCAGAGGGCGCGTCGACGTGACGTGACGTGGCCCCGCCCTCCTGGTGCTGATGCTGACATTCAGCGCTGCGCCGCGCAGGTGAACGAGCCGCATCCTATCTCCCTGCCTCCCTGCTCCGCGGCGGGTGGCGCGGACCGGCGCGTCTGGTTCGGTGGAGCCCTCGTCGTCGCCGTCGCCGCGCATGGGCCGCGCATCCGCAGTCTGCGCCCAGTAACAGTCGTGTCTTCGCCCCGCCAACCCCGCCTGGAAGAAGAAGATGGCGGACCGGGCCGAGATGTTCTCCCTCTCCACCTTCCACTCGCTCTCGCCGCCGGGCTGCAGGTGAGCTCATCTGACGGGGTCGAGTTACCTCGCCAGGCCCACGCCCTGTTCCATCTCTTCATATCTCATGTGGCATCCGAGAGGTTGTTCCTTCTACATACAGGCATCTTCTGGAGGAGCCGTGTGGACAATTTGTCCCTTTGTTGCTCTCCAGCTTGACATGTTCCTTTAATAACTGGCAGCATGTGAACGGAGTGGAGAAAATAGCCTTTACCCGGTGACCTTGTGTCCGGCAAGAGGATCTTCCAACCACGTTCATGTGCTGCTTTCATGTCCTCGTCCCCTGTTGTGTCCCCCTGGCCGGGGTTTGGAACTAAAGCAGGTGAAAGGTCGTCAGACGTCAGGGAACTGCGGCGCGTCCATGTGCTGAGAGCGTTTAACCGCGAAATCGTCCACTGAAAGATACACAGAATCCGGGTTTTATCCTGTGTTTGCATGTATTTCCATGAATACCTAATTTCACGTTGTGAATCCGGGATTAAACTTTAACTTCTATTTAATTATGAAAATAGTCCAGTAATTTATTGTGTTCTAGTGTCCTATTGTACTAATAAATCCGTTTCTGGCGGCGAAACAGGACTGTTTAATTTCTGGTGAAATCAGATTCCCCTTCTGGCAGGAAGCACATCCTTTTTACGGAATTTTACGGAATGTAGTGGAGTTTAAATGTAGTCCAGGTGAAAAATGTCTCCAAATTGAAATACGCAGTATAAGGTGCATTATGATAATAATATACAATTTTCAGTGACCTTTGATGAATGATTTAAATTGCATTTTCCCCACCGTTGGGTTTGTTTTCGTGCCTCTTCCTGATGCCTCTCGACTCCGCCCTCCTCGTCTGCTCCTCCTCTTATTTACTGACGTGCGTCCATCAGACAGAGGGCCTGTTTGGTATTAATGCATCTCTGACCCGCTTCTGTCTGCCTCTTTCTCTCTGATGCTCGGCGTAAGAGGCTTACGCGAGAGGGAGTTCATTGTGCCCGGCTGAGCTCCGCCTCTCTGTCCCTCGCCGGCTTTTCCTGCCGCTGCGGGCGACTGTTGCATCCACTGGTGGGGCCATCGGTGGACCGGAGTGTGAAGGTCTCTGGAGGTTAGCAGATAGTCCAGCGCAGCCCGTGTCAGTAACACATGCTTCTTATTGATTGGCCGGTGATTGTGAGGGGGCGTGGCCTCGTTATTGCTCAGCGCTTTCAGGAAATGAAAGCTTGTGTTTTTATTTCCCGTAATCAATGAGGTATATGGCATGATGACAGGAGAGCAGGAGAGAGTGAGATGTTGAGATCATGCGGTGGACGAGGGAAGCGGGGGGATGAGGAAGGAGAGAAGAGTGATGGAGGATTGACGGATCACTACATGAAATGACCCCGCGGCCGTGACAGGCTCCAGTTAATTAAAGGCACAAAGGCTGAGTGACACTCAGAATAACAGAGAGTAACAAACCTAGATCATAATCATGTCACTAAAGCAAGATTTATGAATACACAGACAAACATACACACACATACACACACACACACACACTCCGTGTGACTCACATTAATCTCAGGACGGCTCTCTGTTCACTACTGGCAGGGTGTAGACTGGTTCTAACTGAGTGTTGGGTGGGCTGGTAGCACCCAGCGGGCCGGAGCACAAGCTCCGCCTACTCCCACCGCTTCCCCGAGCAAGACACTTAACCCTGAGTGTCTCCACGGGGACGGTGTGAAGTATGAGAATGTTACTCCAAAATAACAATAAAAATAAAAAGTAGTCATGAAAAAATGACTCAAGTAAGAGTAAAAATGTGTCTGGGGATAAAACTACTCATAGTAATACATCATTTAGTTTTTCAAAACTATGTTTTCTAAGCCAAAGAATATAAATGTGCTAATTATGTAGTTTTGTACAAATAAAATAATAGTAATAACTTATTAAAATATAATTTGCAGTAATTAATGGACTACATGTTATATATGCTAAACATATGTGTTAGCATTGCTATATTAAATAAAAGAGCTGAACGATAACGCTAATTCCTTCCTCTACAGAAAATGTATAGAGCGCCATTTAACAACATATGTGTTGAAAGACTGGGATTCTGTATTCTTTCTGTAAACTCTGCCATTTTATTCATTCTGTGTCTGTGCTGTGTGGTGAGTGTGTGGCGCTGTGATGTCATGGTGTGTGTGTGGTCATGTGACTGCATGGCTACGTCTGATTGGTAAAACAGTCAGTCATGTGTTCGATCTACTGGCAGCATTTGTCTGGAAGTGCTGTGTGATTTATGGATCCATGAAATAACTCACGAGTCATGAATCTGAGGTCTCCAGGCTGTAGGACCTCAGCGGAGACGTGCTAGTTTCATAGTGAGGCACTACTGAGAAATATTGGGTGCTGCAGCATAATAGCCTAGATATTTTTCATAGGAAAGTTACATATCATCATTATTATTACAATTACCACTTAATAGGCTTTGCCAAGCAGGTCAATTCATGCTGGCTTGTTCTTTTCATTTTAAGACACATTCATATCAACTAGTTTTAAAGCTCCTCTTCCATTGAATAATTTTTCCTTTTATATCGGTGTTGTTGGTCCCCTAATTCTGTATCTGAAGTCTCTTGGTGCAAAATTACAGCCACTGTGATCCAGTCCCACGACGGTCGGTGGAGATCATGTTGTAGGGGCGGGGCGGGAAATTCTCTGGGTGGAAAAAGCACGAGAAAGGCAGGTAACCTGTCCCCTTAGGATATAAGGGGACAAATTCCAGATCCGACCCTCTGAGCGTCCGCTCTCTGAACGGTGAAGCAGAACGACCAAAACAATCTTTACACCTTTCGCCATTTCTAGCCACTGCAGGACCATAGACAGGCTGGAGATACTCGTATTAATGTTAAATCATCTCACAAAGTCACATTTTCATGTCAGGGGACGTTTAGGAATAGTGGAATGTTTTTTCTTCCTTCGTTTGTGGAGCCGCCTGGATGGATTGCGCCCTTTTGCCTATATTACCTATGCCATTCTCAAGAAGCTACTCTAGCACATGACTCCACTCCACACAGTTGGTTTTTGAAGTATGTTGATGCTGACCAGTTTTTTGACCCGAGTGTGTGTTTGCTCTCATAATTTTATCCCACTGGGGTCCAAATGTCATCTCCTAGGTGGCCGTGTCCGGCGAGTTTTGTTTATGCAGAGGCTTCGCAGTTATGTAACACGTAAAGCCTCTTATGCATTTAGTGTATGTGTGTGTGAATGAGTGAGATTCTATTCAGTATTCATATTTTTTCATATCGAACTTGACACTGCTACTGGGGATTGAATTAATTTTTTTATCCATGAAAGGCGGTGAAAGCCACGCCCTGCTGAAATCGCCGTCACCTGGTTACCGCCTGCCTGTCCCCCCTTCACACCCCTAGTGGTAGTGACCTGATTCGTGTCAGAGGGGCAGCCTGACACCTAGGGGTAACCACAACAAACCAACGTAAAACCACACACACACACACACACACACAACCACACAGACACACACTCACACTCATTCATGGTGCAGCAGGATTATCCTGATTATTCTGGGGAAGTTCAGAACGTATCCCGCCGCTCTGTATTCCGTATTTTCTCCTACAGTCTGTGTCTGAATCTCCCTTTTCCCGTCTTGTCATGTTGCTGCGTTGCATCGTTTGATAGTCGGTGTTAATAAGCAAACACAGATGTGCGTGTCTCCCCCTTTTCTAGACCAATTCAGACTAGTGAAAGCATTTTTTTCTCATATTTGGGTCAGAATGATTTCATTCATTATAATAATTGTACATGAATTGTGATTTATCGTATTGGATTTTTTTTTGTCTATTTTGCCTGCGTCTACATTTTTACAGTAAATGGATATTTTTTATACTGAGACAGATGTAATGTGACACCAGACGTCCAGTTATACGGTAAAATTTGTTGATTTGGTTTATTGAGGCTACATTTGATTTTCCGCTGAGGTTTTATTGCCAATAATAAAAGTGGGCGTTGCTGTAGGCGGAGCTGATGTGTCGACTGGAGACGCCTACACTGCGGGGGCGAAGCCCACTCGGTTGTAGGTGCGGTCAAACACGGAGTAGTACTCCTGCAGGAATACGTCTCCCAGGATCCACAGGGGCAGGTCGTGCGCGGCGGAGGGCTGGGTGGGGTAGAGGGCGACCGAGCAGGATGGGGACCCGCCGCGATACGTCTAGATGGGGGAGATGAGGGACTGAGCAACACTTGTGGACAGTGAAGACAGGTGCCGGGTCCGCTGAGAAGAACTCACCGTCTCCACGTAGGCAGAGGGCGGCACGGGGAAGTCCACCCCGCCGATGGTGAATGTGAGGGTGGGAAGGCTATTGATCTGACTGCAGTCGACCATCTAGCACCAAGCACAGGGAGAAAAAGGCAGACAGCCGGTGGAGGGATTTGGGATCAAATGGGATCTCTGAGCAAAGACACTAGAATATTAATATAGGCTCATTCTGACTTCATGAATAATGGCTGACTGAGCGGTTTTTGCATTTCAACTCCTGAACTAGGACAAAGATATCAAGGATTCTTCTATGGGTGCTTTCGCACTTTGGTTCGTTTGCTTTGGTCCAAATCAGTCGGTGAGTTTGTATCATGTTCCTCTTGGTTCGGTTCCCTTTCACACTGGGAAGATGTAAGCGAAGCAAAATGAACTTTCTGTCTGCTGATTGGTCAGATGGATCATCGCGGGAACGTCAAAAGTAGATGCAGGAAGCAGACGACGTTGAAATTTACCCAGAATTCACTGGATTGCAGTTGTGTTCTCCACCTAGTTGAGTTTGATTCAAGCACTAAAGCCTGTAGGTGTGAAAGTGGCCTATATTGAAAAAATGGTTCAGTTCTGAGACCAGATCCTGTGGAAAAATGACTCCCTGCTTGCGTGGTAGAGAACATGCAGGCCTGCTGCCGTCTGCTTTCTGTCTCTTTCCTTGTAATGGCATTTTATTGAATTTGAATGAAACAGGGTTGGTGTTGCCTGGAGATCGTGTGTCTTACGTATCCGTCTTGCGTCGGCTGGACCTTCAGGAGGTTCATGGTGTACTGGTGCACCGAATTCGGCATGAAGATGGCGGGGTTGCCCGTGTCCACCATGGTCTCACAGCCCTGGCTGCACCAACTGCTGGGCTGGTTGTTGATCTTGAAGCTGACACACACACACACACAGACGCACACACACACGTTCAGCGGAAAGCCGCAAGGGCACCTGGGCATGGCTGAACTGGCTGTTACCTCTGGACAGATATCTGCCACCACTTCTGACGGGTCACCGGTGTCCAGGTGAGCTGGCCCCTGAACTTGCTGTAGTCCACTTCCCCGAAGGACACCTCACTTCCTGCCCGGTCGCTACTGCACACACCAGACGCCCCGTCATCTCACCAGGATGCACTCTGTTCGGTGCTTTCACTATTAATGACCCCCCTACCTCAGCCTGTCAATACGTCACAAAACGTCGGAAATGACTTGATCATATTTAGTTAAATCATTATTTAGGGTCAGTTCTGGTATAAATAAATGGTTTACTCTGGAGCCGACCCTTGGTTTGATTGGCAGGTAACGCCGCATGGCCTACATGATCTGATTGGTCAGACTCGACTACCGGCTCAGGTAGAATGCCACGCAGTTGTACTGGATCAAGCCCTCCTGCATCATCGTGTCCATCAGAGGCCTCTGGTCTCCAGCATCAGAGGGGTACGCCAGGCCCAGGATCCCGTCGAACTTGGCCACGACAAAGTTGTCCCCAGGCTCGGTGACGCTAAGGCCAACCTCTTGTTGGGGCACAACAATGCTGCCGAGCTGTGACGAGAGAGGAAAGGAGTCAGCGTTTCTTCTCTTTATAGCATGGAATGGGAAGTAAGTGCTCAGGACTCACGGTGACCGTGTCGTAGCCGTAAATGCCGTCCATGTCGCCAGCGCCGTACCACATGCTGAAGCGGCCGTTACTGGAGGTGTACGTGGAAGACCGTTTCGGGTCGAACTTCTTGTGCGTGTCTGTGGAGATGTGCAGGGGAGGTGATTGAAGGTGAAAGGAGCCCCGTCTAATAAAGCGTGCGTCATATCTGGCTGGACGTACTGCAGGCCTTGTCGTTGCAGTAGACAGAATCGACCCACAGGTTGGCAGAGCCGGTGTCAAACAGCACCATGAAGGACTGCGGTGGGCTGCCAATGCTCAGCGCTCCGTAGTAGAACGCCTAGAACATTCAGGGGCACCTTCTTACGATGGGAAGTGAGTGGACGACAGACATGTTGCCTGATTCCTGCTCACATCATAGTAAAGAGACTCAGCTGTGGCACCAGAAGCAGCCAGGACCGCAGGAGGCTGGTACTTGAGAGCCGCGTTGACGTAGGGGAGGAACACGCCCTTCTCTCTCATTGCCTCTCTAATAGACTTACCCTTAATCAGAGGCACCCTGTGTAAAGACACACACACACACACACACACACACACACACACACATAATAATAAATAATAAAGTGAAGTGATTGTCACATGTGATACACAGCAGCACAGCACACGGTGCACACAGTGAAATTTGTCCTCTGCATTTAACCCATCACCCTGAGTGAGCAGTGGGCAGCCATGACAGGCGCCCGGGGAGCAGTGTGTGGGGACGGTGCTTTGCTCAGTGGCACCTCAGTGGCACCTTGGCGGATCGGGATTCGAACCGGCAACCTTCTGATTACGAGGCCGCTTCCTTAACCGCTAGGACACCACTGCCACCACCACACGCGTATCATTGTGAGTGCACATTGATGGATGTTTAAGCAGCTGTGTGTAATAACACCAGGACTGGAAAAAGGGAACGTTCCCTTTTTAAATGAACTTGGATTCGACTTAATATCTTAATGTTTCCAACAAAAGGACGTAAAAGGGCGCGGCCAGGCTGACAGCAGGGCTCCTATCACGGACAGTTGCCGCTGATCGGCCGTCCGTGATTAGAGCCCAGTAAAAGGAGGAGGAGAGCAGTGACATCGATGTGGAGAGACTTACCTCACGTTTGTTTTCAGCACCTGACCTTACTGCCACATGCCTGCGGGTTTGTTACTCCTTCCTGTTTCCTTTTGGCCATTTTGCTGGTTTTGTATTCAAACAAATCCCTTTTGTCACAATGACGTCCCGCTTCTGCGCTTCCTTCCCTCACCGGGCCCGAGACGTGATAGTTGGAGCAACTTAATAAAACCACTTTTTTATTTAACAAGTGTCCATCATGCCACACCCTTTCTCATGCGTCCTCATGGATTAAAAACATAATTGACAGCATAAACGCACACACTCACCAAACCAAACAAAAAAGGCCATGTCTCCCTGTGGTTTGAAGACCTCAGTGGACGGTCTGTTGGACACGTTTTTGCAGCAGTTTTGCTGATTGTTTTGCATAATTTGTATTGTCAAGTGTAGGACTGGAAATCTGACAGTTGTGTCAGAATGAATTTACCCACTTGGCACCTCTTTGAAAGCCTGTGTCCCGACAGCTGCATGAATCTGTCATTGGATCAGTGCAAAATGTCACAGGATAAGAAGTGTGACGAGCTACATAACCTCTTATCAGTATAATAATTTTTGATGAAGGCTCTCAGCCTCATGAACATCTCCCCGACCTAAATGGATGCAGTAAATGAAGGAGAAAACTGAAATCGAGTTGCTTTGAGTTTGTTATCATACAATCGCGTTTGTTGTCATACAATATATATTATACTGAAACATACTGACCAGATTTCCTAAAAGCGATATTGATATCTGAGCCGATATAGCGAAAGAATGGAAGCGTGTAGAGGTAAATCATTAGAATTCTCACTTGAAGGCCTCAGATGTGACTGCCAGAGCCAGAACGAAGACCAGTCCCCTCATGGTGGCGCCACTCTGAGTTGCTCCCTTCAGACCCGTTGGCCCCCGGGATCCAGTAGCCTTTATATACCCAACACTGGGGCAAAACCACACCCAGTTCCTTCTGGCTGCTCCTCTCTGACCTCCGTTGTCCTCTGAACCAGGCTATTTTTCCAGACAGACAGGCTTAGTTTCCTGTGTGCATGAACACACTATCAGCTCCGACAAATTTCCCTGAAGTCCAACTGAAGGACTGTCTGAAGGTCTTCTGCATTAATAGCTAAGTGCCACTTTTGTAATGGTGGAATTGACCAAAAAAAAAACAAAACAAAAAGAACATTTACATGATCAAATACATAGATTATATATAAAATACATTAAAAAAATCTCTGGACAGAACATTTCCATAACGGTTCGGATTTTCTCTGTTCTGAATCACATGGTGAACTATAATACATCAATACATATGTTAAAAATGAATTAATAGTATATTGGGTTCTGCTGGTCACATGACTCAACATCATCTCTCCTCACTCTGCAACTCATCAAATAATCATTGACTAAAGTAATAAATTGCAATTAAATATTGTTTTGTTGCAGGGGTAGATTGGTGGACCGGCCCGCTGATTTGTTGCTGGTTTTGTGATTCCGTAGTCACACCCGTCATGGTCCTGGTTGCTATGATACTTAAGTTCAAACTGTTCAGCACGAGTTTGCTGAATTCTAAGAAGCTTATATATTGTTATTTGGCACTGAATGATGGAAAGCGGCTTTTGATGTCTGTAATAGATGGGTGTTGTGACCTACTGTCACCTCAGGGACCTCTGGTCATACTGATCTGAACCAAAAATCACTCCATAAATTCCAGTTTGGTTGTTGAGTCATTCGGCAGACGTCAGCGTTTTCTCCGTGTTCCCCTGGAGACTCGTGGTTCAAGACTGCTGGTCATGTGACGATAACACTAACAAACTATATCATGTAATATTGTTGAGAAGTAAAAGTGATATCGTAGATTTATCTGTTTACAAGATAAAAATGATACTGCAACGTCTCCTTATTTTCGTTGATGAAAATTAGACGAAACGTCTCGTTATATTTCCTGTATCTCCCATCTGGTCACTTCCTCAATATGCAATCGTGGAGTTAATTACGTTAATTACTTGTGGTGAAGTGAGCACTTTCTTTACCGTAAAGTGGAAAAGAAAACTGAATATGTTGTCAGAAATAAGAGCGTCTTCCGTGTCTGGAATGGATGTCGAGTATTCTTGAGTATATAAGGTAACAGTAATACAACAATAAAATATCGTTGTTTTAAAACGGGTTTGACTAAAAGAAACTGTTGTTTTTGTCTGTTCTACTAGATACTTGTAATATATTGACTGGGTTAAATAGAATTTCATTACTTTCAATTAAAATTATACAATTTTATAGACTAAATATAGACTAAAATGTCTATGTCTAAACCCAGACTTAATATTCATTGATAATTCTGACTAAAATTAGACTAAAATGCACAGACTGAAACTCGACTAGACTAAAACGAGTCTGGACATGACTAAGACTGAATTTAATGCCAACCTCACCAGTGGCACACAATTCATTCGTCTCGATACGTCTCTCTCCATTTTCAGCCAGCATCCTTCTGATTTCAGTGGTTCTGATGCGTTGGACCAACCAGGTAGTCGAGGCTTTTCTCCCATTTCGCAATTTTGAACTTTATTAAAACGTTGGTTCAGAGCAACGTGGGATGTTAGGCTGTAAAATGGTGGTGAGGTGGGGACATCTCCAGAGAGGTCGTGCCGGAACACTGATTTCAGGCCACGCCCCCCTTGATTCCCCACACCCGAAGTCACTCCTTATTTGCAGCCGGGTTATTAACCCCAACGGCAGACGCTGTTTGTCGTGGTCATGGTCTGAGGGGTTTTGGTGTGTGTGACAGGATGAGGACGAGTGTGGACTTGTGTAAATTCCCGGCGTCCTGAAAACTTATTCCTCTGCGTTTGCAAGTCCTTTGCATAATTTAAATAAAAACGTGGTACCTGGGGTCTCCCCCCTAAAACAGACAAGGCCCTGTAAATTCTGAGAAACGAGGAGACCTTTTCATTTTGAAGGAATTTATTGAGCGAAATAAAAGCAGTAGCAGTGGTCCGCGCCGCGCCAGAAACGGTGCGTCTACGCCGCCGGAGCGAAGCCCACGCGGTTGTTGGCACGGTCGAACACGGAGTAGTACTGGGTGAGGAACACGTCTCCCAGAATCCACAGCGGGTTGCCGTTCTGGTCGTTCAGGTAGGTCGGGGTGATGCCCACCATGCAGTATCCGTTGTTCTTCACCCGGAGAGAAGAAGTGGGTTCATGCAGAGTGCTGCAGTGGTAAAAAAAAACGAATTTGGAGGAAGGTCTCCACTCACGTTCTGGATGTAGGCCGAAGGGGAGAGCGGGAAGGCCGTTCCTCCGATGGTGAAGGTGAGGGTGGGCAGGTTGTTCACCTGGCTGCAGTCGACGTAGTACTGCGGCACACAGAGAGACGTTTACGCGTTGGCCTTCGCGGTTAGAGGCGTTCGGGACGGAGGCGGGTTCTTACGGAGCCGGAGTTCTGCTGGGCGCCGATGTTCTGCATCAGGTAGCTGAAGTACTGCTGGGGCATCGTGACTTGCAGGGTGCCCGTGTCCACCATGGAGGGGCAGCCCTGGCTGCACCAGCCAGATTCCTGGTTGTTGACGGCAAAGCTGAAAAGCAAGAAGCCGAAAGCGTGATGCTTCGCGGAGAGCCGTAGCATCAGAAGGGCCGAAATTTGCAGAATCGCCCCTAAACCTGAATAAATAATGACTGCATCGTTTCAAATATTACAATCACTCTGCATTAAACGCTCGTTTGGACATGAGCTTCACAAATTTTTCTAATTCAAATTTTATTTGTCACATGCACAGTCATGCGCGATATGAGATGCAGTGAAATGCCACAGTATTGCAAATATTGCAAGTATACAATGAACCAACATGCCAATATTGCAAACATGACCAAATATTACATTTTTTGTCTTTAACATAAAATATGTGTAAGAGGTAGGGTGAAGGTGTGCAAATGAGTAGAGTAAAGTATACAGTGACAAACAATCATTTACATAACAGGGAAAAAAAAATTATCTGTGCAAGGTAAAAGAGTTAAAAGTTTAAAGTTTGTGCATGGATTACTGGGGAGTCCAGAAGAGATTGAAAGTGAAAGTGAAAGTGTACTTTGAGGTGAGTACTGTGTGTGTGTGTGTGTGTGATGTAATATGTATTATGTAATACCCCTGAATGTTGATCTGCCACCAGTAGCCAGTCGTCACCGGCGTCCAGGTGATCTGGCCCTGGTACCTGCTGTTGTCGACCTCTCCGAAGCACATCTCACTGCCGGACTGACCGGGGCTGCAAATATCCAATAAACGCTAAGATCACTAAACCGTGGTGGTTTAACCAGACGCTGCAGACGGATCAGGTTTCTGTTCAACATTAAAAAACGGGCTACGTTAGTATGATAATGTCTAGAATTGTAATATCCTAACAAATTACATTACACCTGCTTATATTGATAGAAATGTGGGGGCGTGTGGTTTTAGGGTGGGAATTTCGTATGGATCACAGGAAGTGAACGAGGTTAAAGGTTACAGGTTACAGGTGTGTGTGGGCGGGCGGCCGCTGTGGAGTTACGGTGCCAGGTAGAACGCCACGATGTCGTATTGCAGCAGGCCCTGCTGCATCATGGTGTCCATCAGCGTGGGCTGTCCGCCTGCAGCATCAGACGGGTACGCCAGGCCCACCACGCCGGCGAAGGGGGTGGGGCTCAGCTGCGCGCTGGTGCTCAGACCGACTACCTGGTTCTGGACGCTGATGCCACCCACCTGATGAGGGAAGCCCAGTCGGAATCAGGTTCTTAAGTTCCCCAACGTCCCGAACGCAGTTTTAACCCCCCTCCACACCTGTAGGTGGCGCTGTAACAGCCCACGCTGCTTTTCATTAGAAATGTGCATTGTCGAGAGGATTTCGTCAGAGGCCCAAATCGTATGACTTACGCTTAGTGTTTAGGTAACATGGTGGCTTTTGGAGTGCGTGGAGTGGTAGTAGCCCAGTAGGGTGTAGGGTGGTAGTAGCCTAGCGGGTAACACACTCGCCTATGAGCCAGAAGACCCAGGTTCAAACCCCACTTACTACCATCCTGTCCCTGAGCAGGACACTTAACCCTGAGTGTCTCCAGGGGGGGACTGTCCCTGTAACTACTGACTCTGGATAAGGGCGTCTGGTAAATGCTGTAAATGTATGTTGTTGTATGTATGACGCGTTCAGGATTAAAGCGTTTTCACAAAAAAAGCCTCTTTGCCATCTATGCGGACACGCCGAAATTCACTCTGGAACCCGTTTTAGAAGATAACGGCCAGATCGTGTGGAGGGCACCCGGGACTCACGTTGACCGTGTCGTATCCCAGCATCAGGTCCACTCCTCCTGCTCCGTAGACGATCTGCGTCGTCGAGCCGCTGTTCCGGAAGGTGGAGGACTGCTGCGGGTTAAATTTCGAGTGCACGTCTGGACACACACACACACACACACACACACACACACGGTGAGGGGCGTCAGCATGACAGCCGCTGCTCAGATTACGGCCGCTTGATGGAGTTTATGCGTCAGCGTACTGCAGGACTGGCTGTTGCAGTAGACCGAATCCACCCACAGGTTGGCCGAGCCGGTGTCATACAGCACTGGGAAGGTCTGTGGTGGAGTTCCGATGCTGATGGAGCCGTAGTAGTAGGTCTGTCATTGAAAAATATCGTTTTTAGGCCAGTCATTTGTGTGTCTTTGTGGGACGGGATTTTTTTTTGACCCACGTCATAGTAGATGTTCATGGCTGCGGCTCCTGAAGCAGCGATGATTTCAGGAGGCTGGAACTTGAGACCAGGATCCACGTACGGCAGCTCGATGCCCTGCTCTCTCATCTTCTCCCGTACGGACTTACCCCTCATGATGGGCACCCTGCACAACACACACACACACACACACACACACACACGTTCGACCCCATGATGTCCCTGCATGCTCAGATCTCTAATCCTCATTAGATTCTGCTCCGTTCGGAGGTGGTTCTGTATGTTCTGTTTGCAGATTGTCGCGTTATGAAATATGTTCATTCTGGCTGTAATCTCCTGCTCTCTGAACCTCGATTAGAAATGCATCGTGCATCATGCACCATGATCCCCTCTACTTAACCCACATTTAGTTTATGTAACGCACAGCTTGTGTGTCTGATGTCTGATTTCGCCAAACAACATTTCTTTCTTTCAATTCTCAATTGAAAGAAATAAATGAAAGAATTCAATTCAATTTCTTTCAAAACTCGAATCTTACTTGATGGCCTCCGCCATGATGGCCACCGCCAGAACCAGGACCAGACTCTTCATGGTGGCTCCCGTGTCGGTCTCCTCTTACGAACACTGCAGCTCCTGGGAGCCGGTGGCCCTTATATCTCCAGCGGAGGAGCCGCGCACCACGCCCAGCCCGGCGCGACCTCTCCGGCCCTCTGAACACGCAGGCGACCTCTGATAAAGACCACGATAAGTGGCTGATACGCTTCTAATGTGTTACCACTTGCTATTGTATTTGGAACAGGTATTAAAAGTGCTTTTTAAGGCTACGCTACATAAATGCTCATATCTGTAGGAATTGAGTGCGAATCCAGGGGACAAAAAAAAAAAGAAAACCCTTAAATTCCACAGATTGCCAAAATGGTTATTTCTTATGTATATTCTAATTATTGTAAATAGCTTAATGTCCTATCAGATTTGACACACTATGCAAACAGTCTGAATAAAGGGCTTTAGTCAAGGTCATGAACTGTTAATGGTTATAAAACGGTTATATCTTATCTCTGGCAGTGGTGTGTAGATGTGGAAAATACGTACTGTACCCTCAGTAAAGCTTTACAGGTCGTGGTTTTGGATCATGGTGGGTATCGGGCTGTTTCAGTTGGTGCTGCAGACCGACAGAAAGCTGCTGTATTGATTCCAGCGGGAAACTGAGCTCTCCGCCAATAGTAATCCTGCATCGGACTTCCCGCCGGCGACTAATCATGACAAACTTCACATGCCATCGATGCCAAATGAATTCAGAGGCCACTGTCGGACACTTTTCATGTTCAGGACATGTGGGGCAGTGGTGGCCTAGCGGAAGGAAGCGGCCCCGTAATCAGAAGGTTGCCGGTTCGAATCCTGATCCGATCCCAAGGTGCCACTGAGGTGCCACTGAGCAAAGCACCGTCCCCACACACTGCTCCCCGGGCGCCGGTCATGGCTGCCCACTGCTCACTCAGGGTGATGGTTAAATACAGAGGACAAATTTCACTGTGTGCACCATGTGCTGTGCTGCTGTGTATCACAAGTGACAATCACTTCACTAGATATGCTGAGATGGTCAGGATGGTCTGAGGAATCTCTTGTTCCACTCATGTTGTTCTCTAACCATTTTCACTAAGTGTGGTTCTCTAACCATCATCCTGTTTCCTTTCAGACCAGCTCATGACATCAGTCTGGAGGAGTTTGATGATGAAGATCTGTCCGAGATCACAGACGACTGTGGAATTGGCCTCAACTATGACTCTGACCCATATGACAAGGTATGGACCCGGCCCCATGCTGTAATGTTAACCGCCATGTTACTGCTGAAGTGGAACCATTGTCTGCGGTGTGATTTTCATCTTCAGCTTCACACAACTCGCTACTCTCCTAGATTCTAGTGTTCTGTACAACCGGATCTGTGTGCGTGTGTGTCCATTGACAGTGGAATTTAATGCCAACATCTCAAATAGGTTCCAGGAAGAATTCAGGTTCTTCTTCCTCCCTGCGTCCATTCTCTTCTCTTGTAAAGAAGGTGTGAATGAGATGTTCACAGTGCTTGTTCTAGTGAAAAAGCAACTTCTCTTAATTGGAATATGGGTCATAAAAAAGCAGAGCCTATATAGCAAGTAAGGCGCAACGTATAATAAAACGACTTTGTTGGTTAAAATGTGTGTATTTGGGTATGAGTGTGTGTGTGTGTGTGTGTGAGAGTT
This sequence comes from Denticeps clupeoides, assembly GCF_900700375.1. NCBI lineage: Eukaryota > Metazoa > Chordata > Actinopteri > Clupeiformes > Denticipitidae > Denticeps > Denticeps clupeoides. The sequence goes on from NC_041723.1 coordinate 40,255, forward strand.
TGTCTGACATGGTCCCTGGTTATTATATTTTCCATGTTGCCAATGGAGGATTTTACTGTATATTTCATCAGACCTTAATTAACACAAACACACTCACACTTGTACCGATGAATAATGGAACATTCGGCGGCTGTATGGAAAATAAAAATAAATGTTCAGGTCAGTCATGTTTAAAACACCAGATTTGTTGTTTTGAGGAAATTTATTGGACAGCAACAGAGAAGAAAACTGTCTTGGGTCGTGCATGAGATTTGTACGTATTCCAGCTGCAGTGCAGCTCCGCAGATGTTATAGGAGGCAGAGGTTCCATTCAGCAGCTTGCTCAGAGTGCAGATCTTTCCAGGGTGGTGGCTGTTACAGCTGGGGATGCCGTGTTTCCAGGCTCCGGGGATGATGGGAACTGACGTCTTCTGATTAGGTCTGCGGGGGACGGGGGGGCCGTTTAGGCTGCGGTGGCGAAGCCCAGCTGGTTGTTGGCGCGGTCGTACACGGAATAGTACTGCCTGAGGAAGACATCTCCCAGGATCCACAGGGGCTGCCCGTTCTGTGAGGGCAGGTAGGTCGGGGTGATGTTGATGGTGCAGCTCTGTGGAGACCAGGAGAGAGAGAAATGAGGATCAGCATCATGGCTGCCGTCCATTTCGTCCAGGAAGACATGGCCCATTGATTCACCTGGGAAACGTAGGCCGAGGGAGGCAGAGGGAAGTCCACCCCACTGATGGTGAAGGTCAGGGTGGGCAGGCTGCTCACCTGACTGCAGTCCACCACATACTGAAAGAGAGAGAGAGAGACATCATTTCAGCTCTCCTCAAAAGCTCCACCTTCTCCGGAGTCACCGTACCTGTCCGTACTGATCCTGCTGAGCGCCGATCGACTGCATCAGTGAGCCCAGGACCTGCTGAGGGGCAGTCAGCATGGAGGTGCCAGTGTCCACGATGGCCTGGCAGCCCTGAGAGCACCAGCCGGTGGCCTGACCGCCCACCAGGAATCTTCATTCCAAGATACAAACATTTCCATCGCATTTTACTCTGAATACGGCTTCGTGGGTCCAAATACTGAAATAATAAAACACCTACGCCTGAATTCCGATCTGCCAGTAGGATTCAGAAGTGACTGGAGTCCAGTAGATCTGCCCGGTGTACATGTTTTGGTCCACGCCACCAAAGGCCACCTCACTTCCCTGGCCACCGCTGTCCAATCAGAAAAGCAGCAGGAACCATTATGCATTTCTCCAGACTGTCTCTGACCAATTCCATCACTGACCAGTGCCTCGAATTTCAGAACATACAACGATGTGTGTCGGTATGCTGTACCTGGACAGGTAGAAGGCGAAAATGTCCGACTGCAGGAGACCCTGCTGTATCATGGTGTCCACAACGGGCGTTTGCTGTCCTGCTGAGATGCTGGGGTAGGCCAGTCCCAGAATACCATCAAACTGGGCCACCACGAAGTTCTGACCGGGCTCATTGGTGCTGACACCCACCTCCTGGCTCTGGATGGTGATGCCAGCCACCTGAGGAGAGGAGGGACAGGGACATGTGAGGAGGAACGTGCCTGTTTGTTGGAATGAACAGTACGAGTACATCCAGCGCACTCACAGTGACAGTATCGTAGCCAAAGAGACCACTCAGGCTACCAGCTCCATACGGCAGATAGAAGGTCTGGCCAGTGCTGGACCAGGTGGAGGACTGCTGAGGGTTGAACTGGGTGTGGGTTGCTGGGAAGACAGACGGTGATGTTTTGATAAATGCACTCAGGAGCCTTGAACATCACTACATGGGGGCGTGGTCGTAATGAACAGACGTACTGCAGGCCTGCGTGCTACAGTAGACTGAATCCACCCACAGGTTGGAGGAACCAGTGTCAAACAGCACCTGGAAGGACTGGGGTGGGGTTCCAACAGTGATGGCTCCATAGTACTCGTTCTGAAAGACGGAGAAAAACCTGTACATTTCTTCTCAAAGACAAGGATTTGGCTGGCTGGATCTTTTCAACTTGAATGCTTTGGAGACAAGATGAAACTATTCATGAAACACTATGGACCAGTCTAGCTAGTTCAACTTTTTTAGGACTGTGGTTGTTTGATGAAAGTTCTCCATGTACATGGTGTCTCCACAGGGTGGTAAGATGGTGGAAAGGGATGGAAGTTGGAGTGTAGGTGAGTGTCACTCACGTCATTGTAGTTGCTCATGGGGTCGATGCCGGAGGTGGCCAGGACCTCGCGGGGTTGGTACTTGAGGGCGGGGTCAGTGTAAGGCAGGCGCACGCCCCTTTCCCTCAGCATCTGCCTGATGGACTTCCCCCTCGTCAGAGGCACCCTGCACCAAAAAAACACACCAGACGGTTACTCAAAAATCACAATTCCAGAAATGTGGACAAATACGTCCATCAGGCGGGTGACCAAACTGAGCTGCAGTTCTAAAGGAAAGCAAGTCTTACTTGTGGAGGGCCTCGGACATGACGGCCAAAGCGAGAAGAAAGATCAGACTCTTCATGGTGGCTCGGTCTCTGCTCGTGAACACGGCTACTCCGGGGAGATTGTGGCCCTTATATAGTGGACCCAGGGCCCGTCATCACGCAGGTCCTTCTGACCTCCTGTCCTCTGAGTCAGCTCTTTTTGTTTTGCTTTGCGGGCCACATGTACAGTGCAGGCGATTAGGAATCTTTTGATAAGAAGGGTGGTAGTAGCCTAGTGGGCAACATGCTCGCCTATGAACCAGAAGACCCAGGTTCAAATCCCGCTTACTACCATTGTGTCCCTGAGCAAGACCCTAAGTGTCTCCAGGGGGGGACTGTCCCTGTAACTACTGATTGTAAGTCGCTCTGGATAAGGACGTCTGATAAATGCTGGAGATGTGTTGTACAGTATGGACACTGATTCCAGGGAACATGAATATCACTGTGAGTGTCTGGAAGATGTAACCCCCATGGATCCCTGACGCACCAACCACTTTGGGAACCAGATCTCTCCATGTACCCTACTGGTGGCCAAGGGTGTTTGCCAATGCAAGGTCAAGACTATCATGCCATGTCCTGGATAACTGGGATTTAATCATGGCCGCAAGTGGAAAGCAAATTTTGTGTATCTTATCTTAGTAGTTATGAACGATTATTAAACAAGATTCTGAAAAACAGCGATCATAACAAGCTGAAGGCAGTTATGTTTTATGAAACACTGCCGCTGAGGACATGGTGAATGGTGAATGGAAGTCCTCGCCCTGCTGGAGATGCCTTCTGATCAGGAGAAACCACATGACTGGAACTGACGTTGCTGTGGTGGTCCATGCTGGTTGAGGCTGCAGGAACGGATGAGATTTGTCCAGAGGTGTTGAAGACGCTGGACAGTGGAGGAGTGCAGTTAATACAGGCGCCCGGGGAGCAGTGTGTGGGGACGGGACCTTCATTAAGGGGACCTCGGTGGCACCTTGGCGGGTCAGGATTCAAACCTGCAAACCTGCCACCTGCAGTGGCGGCCTAGCGGTTAAGGAAGCGGCCCCGTTATCAGAAGGTTTGCCAAGGTGCCACTGAGCAAAGCACCGTCCCCACACACTGCTCCCCGGGCGCCTGTCATGGTGCCCACTGCTCACTCAGGGTGATGGTTAAATACAGAGGACACATTTCACTGTATGCACCGTGTGCTGTGCTGCTGTGTTTCACAATGATCACTTCACTTTCACTTCATATTCCGATTACGGGTCCGCTTGCGTACCTGCTTGGACACCACTGGACAGGGTCAGCTTAGAAAGGAACGGTCTCTGCTTTGGTCTCTTATTCGCACATGATGACGTCCTCATGGCCACAACATGGGATTGTGTCTACGTTCCTGTCCTTCCCGACGTTCTTGAACTCGTGAACGTCTTTGCAGGGCTGCTGGAGTTCCTCTCCTTGGCAGGGTGAACGTCCTCCACGTCAAGACGAGTCAGCTGAGGGGGGTTTGGGCAACACCAATACATGCAAAATACGAACGATGGAACCACAGGAACAATATGAAAAAAACACACCGCGTGGAGAAGTAATGTTTATTTTGCGATGGGATGGACGAGTGTCCCTCGCTACAGACTTGTTCTTCGCGCCGTTGCAGAGATTCAGCTGCTGAATCAGCACGCTGCGTATCAAGCAGCATCTGAGCTGCACCGAGTGTGATGAAGATAAACCGCAGGGCTGCCGGCGCGGGACAGAAAATCCACCTAAAAAGGGGCAGGAAAAAGCTCACTGCATGAATAAGTTCTCTCTGTTGCGACTGGTCTGTCTGCTGTGTGTGTGTGTGTGTGTGTGTGCGAATGAATGAAACCGTCTGCTTGCGGTGAGAAGACCTGCAGTGCACCACTCTGGAAGCAGGAACCTCCCGGCTACACGCGGCCCGTTCACTGAGCTGTCAGATGTTCTGAATCGGCAGAGGAAGAAGAAGTTATCAAGTGCAGTTTCATGTTTTATTAATTGTGTGCAGAGGCTTGTGTGAGTGTGTGTGTGTGTGTGTTTGTGTGTGTGTATCAGCAGCGGGTTCAGAAGTGACGGATTTTTACATAAGAGGCTGATGTTGGGAGTAAAATCTGCCGACGTGACGTTTGTCTGTGTTAACAGCAAGCAGAAGAACGGGACGATGGCAGGCTGGAGAGCGTTCTTCTCCTCCCGTCAGCGCCGTTAATGCATGTGGAAATTAATTAAAAAGCGATTGTTTAATCAGAGTCTTTTAATTAAAGTCAGAACGCGTTTAGCTTCAGCTTTGCAGGGGCGGCGACGCAGCGGCTGGAAGAAAAGTAAAATTCCGACATTCCATGCAGCAGACAGACAGAGTTCAGGAAGAACGATGAAGATGCATGTAGATACATGATCTCAGCCTCCCTGCCCATCATGCCTCCGTTTTCACCCCGGCGTTGCACCACGCTCGTTCTGCTGTGGTCAGCATCAGCAGAGAGAAGGACGGGGTGAGTGTGGGGAGCGCACGGCCGCCCTTGATGAATGACGTGTCTCTGAGACACGGTGTGGTGGACGTCTCAGAGGACCAGATTAACAGAGCAAATATTACCTTTGCATATACATTTTTATTTTATGCCATTCATCAGACACCTGTAGTGACAGGGACAGTCCCCCGGGACACAGTGTCTTGCTCAGGGACACGATGGTAGTAAGTGGGGTTTGAGCCCGGGTCTTCTGGGTCATAGGCGAGTGTGTTACCCACTAGGCTACTACCACCACAATATGCATGGATCTACAATACAGACATGTTGAGGGTTTGATGCACGTGAGCATGATTATGATCAATTAAGCAATTGCCCTCGGGATTAATAACGTTTTCTGATTCAGATTTTCTGATTCTGTTTTCTGATTTATTAAGGCTGCGTAGATATGAATATGAATCAGTTTAGTCTCCCTCCATCAATAGCTGCACTAAGTGTATTCTTTTTATTTTTTAAATGTTTATTGATGTTAAAAGTTAAACTGGATAAAAATTTAAACCCGACTGCATCGACACCAACGGATACGCGTGTTCTGCCGCGATCCCCCGATCTCCAAAACTCGGCCATGTGCCTCCTACAAAGGGTGAGATTGGTGAGATGTAGCATTTCTAGGATCTCTTTTTGTTTCGTAGTTTTGAATATGATTTGAAGGAAATACCCATCAAAATTCACCAAATTCATGTGTTCATTGGATTATGGTGGTTGGTTTTCAGGGGTCGGGCGTGGCCCCTTAGTTCCAGCGAGAAAAACTATGCATGCTTTAGCACACCAAGACATCTTCCTGTTCCAACATGGGGCCAGCGTACAATGGAAGGTCCACACAGGCATGGATGAGAGAGAGAGTTGGGTGTGGAGATGAGCTTCACATGCATGGGATGAATGAGAGCCGAGGCTGTGAGCCAGACCTTCTCAACCAACATCAGCGCCTGACTTCATTTACATTTACAGCATTTACCAGACGCCCTTATCCAGAGTTACAGGGACAGTCCCCCCCTGGAGACACTCAGGGTTAAGTGTCTTGCTCAGGGACACGATGGTAGTAAGTGGGATTTGAACCTGGGTCTTCTGGTTCATAGGCGAGTGTGTTACCCCGCTAGGCTACTACCACATACTACACAAATGCCCAACGTCAGAAGAGCTGCAAAGCCCACGATCGTGGTAACTTCTGTCACACTGACGCAGTGATGCATTCACGTGATCTGGAGCGAGTGGGTTCATCACCTTGGAGGACATAATGCAGATATATTGAAATCTGCTGAGCAAAGCACCGTCCCCACACACTGCTCCCCGGTGGCCTGCTCCTTCACACCTTCTCAGCCGCAGCTCCACGGCATCTTCCAGTGAATCTTCCTCAGTTCCCCCCTTTTCAGCTTTCATTAAAAAAGCTAGTGAGTAAAATGTTCACGGACGAGTCCATTCCTCTTCTCCCCACAGGACTGTTTGATTCTGGAGAAGAACGAGTTCCACCACCCGGTGTGTTCATTCCAAGACGACTTCCAGGAATTTGAGATGATTGACGATGAAGACGAAGACGAAGACAATGAAGACCCCGAGGCTCCACCCTCTCCCTCAGCATCCCCTCCACCTTCCCCTTCGCTCAAGAGTCGACCCACCACCCTCAACCTCACTACTGCGGTGTCCCAGGTACTCGCCGCGTCTGATGCACACCAACCATGAAGCGTCCTCTCATAGTTGAGTTCATTGGCTCCTCCCTCTCCCTCCTGCTCTCTCTCTCTCTCTCTCTCTCTCCCTCTCTCCCTCTCTTCTTTCTCTCCTCGCTCGTCTCTCAGGACTCGCTGAACAACAACAGTAGTGGCGTTTCTCCCCGGAAATCAAGCTGGCAGGATTCTCTGCGAAACCCCGCCTCTCAGGGTGAGTGTGCTGGAGCCGCCTCCTCCTCCTCCCTCAGCCAATCGCAGCGCAGGTTTGCAGCTTCTGTTGCCATGGCGAATGACGCGCTCCACGTTGCACTGGCGATTTTCATCTCACCTCCTCACAGCAACTACATTAGAATGATCTGAGTAGAAAAATATTTATTTTATTTATATTTCCAGTAATGGCCCCTAACTTAACACACACACACATATTTATGTTTAACAACAGCTTCCAATAAAGAGAGATGTGTATGAAATATATAATCATAGATTATGGGAAGAGCATTTGATGATGTCGGATTAGGCTACGGAAATGTAATTCATGTATCTCAGACAAGTAAGACTTGGTCCTGATTTTGACCCTGTCTCTCTCTCTCTCTGTGTGTGTGTGTGTGTGTGTGTGTATGCAGGTCGTCTGTCTCCAACCCACTCATGTCTGGAAGATGGTGACCATGTGACCGGTTCATGTGTGGGTGCTCCCGGCAAAACTGCCCCACCCAAAGGTACTCCCCCAAACGCAGCTCAGTCCCCAGGCAGACCCCTACTGTACGACTTTGAAGGCAACAGACGCGAACGGCCAGAATACGGTAAAACAGACTGGCGGGGCTGTGCTGATCCACGTCATGACCATAAATTTCCACTCTGACTGTGAAGCTTCACCCCGAAATCCTCCCTACCTGTCCCCCCGTCCTTATAAAACGACATTCAGTGCCATCCCCACCTACATTTCTCTTCAGGGCTGCATGATGTGCGCTGTACATTGTGATGTTCCAAAAGCACGAAAATGACCATGAAAATGACCATGAGAATAGTGAAACCTGTAAAGGCGTTTCAGTGTTTCGGTCATAATTTGGCCAGATTTAACTGAGCAATGCGGAGCACAAATTTAAATTCAGGACCCACCATCTGGCATGAAGCTGACCAATCTGGCCACCGATTAGCAGATTTTGTTCATTTTCTTATTTAACACAAAGCGAACTCCTTTTAAAAATGTTGTTTTTTTTTTTTAACCAATTTTTACAAACAGAACATGTTGTGACAAGAGTTGTCTTGTGTTTCAGCCAATAAGGTAATTGTACTGACAACTGGACAATAATTTATATTCATTATTATATTATTAAATTAAATTCAAATTAGGCACATTTTTCTGTAATATCACAATGCACATTGAAAAATTAAAGATTGTGCAGCCCTATTTTTCTCTCTGTCCCTGAAATTACTTTTGGGTTTGTCTCTGTGTCCATGTGAGTCCTCATCATTGTCCCTCTCTCTGCCCGCCTCCCACCTCTCCTCTTCTCCAGGCTCGTTCGGTCAGCACAAGTCGTGCGGTGGCTCTAACGCGTCCGAGCTGAAGAAGCGCCCGGACGTTTCTCCCGCGGCGCCGGAACACGTCCGCTCTGTGGACGAGTGCGTGTCCCAGTGCTCCGACACCGAGGTGGACCACGACCTGCACGTCGGACCGGGAAAACTCCAGCCCTGCTGCTCACGGCCCTCCAACAACACCTACACGCTCACCACGGAGACGGCGGACGAGCTGGAGAACGACCTGACGCTGGACGGCACCAGCAGGTGCCTGTCGTCCACGGCGCCGCTCGGCAACGACGAGGCGCAGACCCCGCTGTCCGATACGGAGCTGGACAAGATCTTTGACGTGGAGGACTTCCTGGTCCAGAGAGAGGGCAGGAAGGACGCCGAGGGCTCCAGCTACGTGGAGTTCCCGTGCATTGAGCCCAGCGAACCTCCTTCCTTCTCCAGCTACGTCTCGTCTGGTCCTCCACCTCAGTCCGCCAACGACTCCACCTCCCCCTCGTCCGACCCCGGCATCGCCGACATGAACACGCAGCGCTACGCCGAGTCGGACCGCCACAGCGACGACCTGAGCTCGCCGGGCTCGGACTCGGACATCGAGGTGGAGCTCGAAGCGGCGTTCGCCTGCGGTGGCACGCTGGTCAGTCACATGATCTCCTCCATCTCGGAGACAGAGCTGGACCTGAGCAGCGACTCCAGCAGCGGCCGCTCCTCCCACCTCACCAATTCCATAGAGGAAGCCAGCTCTCCGACCTCTGACCCCGAGCTTGACCCTGAGCTTGACCCCGAACAGGACAGTGGCATTGTTGGCCTGAAGACCTCGCTTCTTCTCGGCCAGCCAGAGCCCATCAAACAGGACCTCGATGATGGCCAGGCACTGATGGGGCTGCAGAACGTTGACGATGAGGAGATTGGGTACGAGCACCAGGCCGACCCGGACGAGACTCTGCCTCCCGCTGTCCCCTGCGAGGACTCTGCGTCCCAGCAGCTGGTGCTGAAGGTGGAACCTGACCACAGTCTGGAGGGATTCCAGCGCTCCTTCTACCTCCCCGTTGGGCCCAAGCTCATGCCGTGTGCAGACGACTACGACGGAACCAGTGAGGGCGATTCCGAGTCCGAGTCGGAGGACGAGCTGAGCGAGAACTCAGACTCGCCCTGGCTGCTCAGCAACCTCGTCAACAAGATGATCTCAGAGGGTTCTTACCCCATCAGCTGCCCCGAGGAGTGCCTCAAACGCTCCACCTCCATCTCCGACACCATCTCTCCGTCCTCTGACATTGACGTGGATGCGTTCGCTGAGGCCGATACCGACATGCAGAAGCAGAGTGTGCAGTCGACGAACGGATACGAAGGGGACAATGGGAACGATGGTTCTGCAGGTAAAGACGTGGGAACGCTCACCCATGACACCATCACGTCCAGCCAGAAGACAAAAACGGCAGAGAAGAACCAGGTGAAGAACACGGAAGAAGCGGAACCGGACAACGACCTCCGGGTGAAGGAGCTCAGCTCGCCCAGCCCGACCGACAGCGCGGTCAGCGACAAGGACGAGGGTCGCGAGACCAGGCCAGACCCCGAGTCCCTGCAGCGAATCACCGAGGTGAAGAACAGCCTGACGCTGGACATCCCCACGGCCATGACCAACCACTGCTTCAACCTCAGCTACTCCACCGACAACGACGAGGAAGACGAGTCGCCGCAGCGCTCTGGCTCGCCCTTCGCCTCCGAGCCCTACCTGGACAGCTCCCCGCCCATCGACGAGAGCGTGTGGGAGCTGCAGACGCCGGCGTTCCAGCCGCTGCGGGCGCGGGAGCTGGACGAGTCGCTGGCCTACGACAGCGTCAAGTACACGCTGGTGGTGGACGAGAACACCACGCTGGAGCTGGTCAGCCTGAAGCGCTGCACCTCGCTGCTCAGCGAGGACAGCGACGGCGTCTCCACCGTGTGTGACGAGGACGAGGGACCCGAGGCGGAGTTCCGAAGCGCGGCGCGCGGCCGGCCCGGCCTGCTGATCAACTCTTCATCCGAGGAAGACTCCTCGCCCGAGGCCGACCTGCCCTTCTCCAAGAAGTTCCTCAACGTGTTCGTCAACGGCACGTCCCGCTCGTCCAGTGAGTAAATACACACATGCCATCAGGAGACGTGTTGCTGGTGTTCCAAAGTTGTGAGATGAGGGTCAGAATGGGAAGATCTTCAGGGGTCCTTCCTACATAGTTAATGAAGGGATAATGACTCTCACATCTTGAAGATCTATTCTGGAGATGCATGTGGAGGACGTGCGGTGTTAATTTTATATGAATAGATCAGTAATCATGTCTGTGAGAGACTGGCTCATGACTCTTTCAGTGACTCGGCTCTGTTCTCCGTGTGTGTGTCTTCACAGGTACCGAGTCGTTCGGTCTGTTCTCCTGCACCGTTAATGGTGAGGAGAGAGAGCAGACCCATCGTGCTGTGTTCAGGTGAGGAACCAACCCTTCATACTGAGTCTTGAACCAAACTGTAGGCGTAAGTGGCCTGTTTTCTATGGAAATCAAAGTGAAAAAGGAAAGTCAAGTGATTGTGAAACACTGCAGCACGGCACACAGTGAAACGTGTCCTCTGTATTTAACCATCACCCTTGGTGAGCAGTGGGCAGCATGAGCAGTGCGGACCATCATCAAGGGGACCTCAGTGGCACCTTGATGGTTCCCTTTGGAAGACCTGCTTCCTTACTTGCTGCCCCATCTCAAACTCAAAGTTCTTATACGTAGGTTGGGAGATACCTTCTCACTACCACTGATTTGCAGCATAATGGTCTGGCTCCTGGCCTTATGGCTACCAACCACGCCAAAGATAACTTTACCTCTATATATGAATGCATATAACATGCATATGTCTCCCCAACTGACGTCAGCTGACAGAGACACAATTTGTGAACTTTCACCTCTGACCACTGCAGGTTCATCCCTCGGCATAAAGATGAACTGGAGCTGGATGTGGACGACCCGCTGTTCGTGGAGCAAGAGGAGGACGACTTCTGGTACCACGGCTACAACATGCGCACGGGTGCCAGGGGCATCTTCCCTGCCTACTACGCTCACGAGGTCGTAGGTCAAGCCAAGGAGCCTCTGGGTGAGGAGGAGATAAAGTGTGCTCTGGAAGGTCAGAATGATGTGCTGATCTGCTCAGTCTTTAGCTTTGGTGGTGTTGTGTAGGTGTGAAGAGGAGCCCGGGCTGGGTGGAGAGCTTCACCGTGCAGTTCTTGGGCTCGGTGGAGGTGCCCTATCACCAGGGCAACGGCATCCTTTGTGCTGCCATGCAAAAGGTGTAGTATGCTCCACATGCCTGTAAATGACATATTTTAGTTTCCTGCTCAGACGCGATGGTGAATGCGGTGGCAGTCGTAGGTTGAGGTTGACGGGTGCCGCTCTGTCCCGGTCAGATCGCCACGTCGCGGAAACGTACGCTGCACGTGCGCCCGCCGTCCCTGTGCGAGCTGGAGATCAGCCTGCAGGGCGTGAAACTCATCATGAGCCTCGACGATGACTTCGACCTGTCGGAAGAGGTGAGGGAGATGAAATCCATTCTTTATTAAATTACCTCAGCCCCCTTCAAAGCTCACATTTTGAGTGCAGATTAGTTCATTTAAGTTTGAATAATTACATGATGTAATGCTATGAAACAGTTGTCATAAATGTGCTTATATAGTGCATACAGTGCTTGAATCAACTTCCTGTCCCGCAACGAGACCCACAAAAACAGGCGGTCTCCATTCGAATCAAACCGCCAACTCCGGTGCGGCCAGGACCAAGACAGATGATTTGAGAACGGTGACTTATGAGAACATTTCAGTGTCGTCTGCTTCCTGCATTTACTTTTGTTGTTCTCGCGGTGATACATCTGACCAATCAGCAGAGAGGAATTTCTGGATTTGGGAAAATGTTAGACACTCACCGACTGATTCGGACCAAAGCGAACGAACTAAGGTGTGAAAGCACTCTTAGACTCATTAAAACTACTTCATAAATAAAGTATAAAGTCATCGGTACTGGAGAAATTAAAAGATATATTCACATAAAAGTTATATTTCACATTTGAACTCTGGTTCTGTTAATTAAATTCTTATTTGGATTCATTTTTCTCATTAAAGGACCACCAAGCAATGCTCATCTTTAATGGCTGTCGCCCGCCACCGAACCCTGAGATCGGACTGCTACGCTGAACGTGTTGTAGACGCTGATCTTTAAAGCTGACACGCTCTCTTCTGTTGCAGTTTGACAGGTGTAGTCACTTCTTCCAGATGAAGAACATCTCCTTCTGCGGGTGCCACCCAAAGAACAACTGGTAAAGTTTACATGCAGCACTCATGGCAAGACCAGACGCAGACACGGAACATTTTGTAGAATTTAAAATGTCTTTATGTTATATTTATTGCATTTTTAAGCTACTTTGGATTCATTACCAAGCACCCGATGCTGCACCGGTTTGCCTGTCACGTTTTTGTATCCCAGGAGTCCATGCGCCGCGTTGCAGAATGTGTGGGGTGAGTGTCTGTAAACTATCCTCCTCTACAATCCATCAGAAAGAACAGAGGCCGGAATGATAATGGTTCCAGAGTCTAGTCTTCATCATCATCATCATCATCATCATCAGCAGCAGCAGATGAGCTGTGCATTATTAAACAGTCCAGTCTCCCAGACTGGGTCATAATGGCCATTGTGTGTGTGTCTCCCCAGGCGGGCTTTTCAGGAGTATTACCAGGAGCACCTGGACTACGCCTGTCCAACTGAGGACATCTATCTGGAGTAGGTCACCATGGCAACAGCCCTCCCATCACCGGAAACTGTTCCCACAGTGGCCACCAGAGGGCACATGGTAGCTTTTCTCTGATGTAACATAGGCCTCCTTCTCGTCCAAGACCAGACTGGGACCTTCCTCTACGCTTTGTGGTCCTGTGTTTATCTTCTTCATCCATTTATTGAGTTCCCTGCCATCTTTTTAACAGATTGCCAGTTTACCTACATCTAGATTATGTTCTAGTACTGGACAAAAAGAAAAATGACCACACGATTAAATGCATGGCTATGAAAGGGGTATGCTAACAGACACTCAACGATACCGGAAAGCATCCAAGATGGTTTGTACTGATTCAGCTTTTCTGTACATATGTGTGTTTCTTTGAAGCTGAAACATGCAAATTTTTCGACCTGTGCTGACATCGACACATGAGAAACAGGAGGTCTGCTGGTCAAGCTCACGTGGGTCTGTGAGTGTCTGTCTGTACATACGTATGTATAATCAATAGGAGGCATTTTATGTAAGTAGCATCTGCAGCCGTAACCATGGTAACACATAAGATGAACAGGGTCTGCCCATTCACCGGTTCAAGCGTTGTTAGAAGTTCATCTCACTACTGGAAGTGAGCTACAGAACATCAAGCGAAGGGTTTTAATTTGTGCGTTTGGTCCGATGTAAATAAACTCCTGAGGAAGTGAAAACTGTGGTGTGAGTAGGATGAACACTGTCTGGTAGAGGGTCGTCTAGCCACTGTAGGCATGGAGGCAACCGGATTGCTGAGATTTAGCAGATTGAGTCGACTCTGTTGACTGTGAAATCCATTTCGAATGCCGCGTTTCAGATGCCGCAGCGTAATTTCGTGATTGGTTTGCATGAGGAGGAATGGATGATTGGAGCAAAACCAGTACATTTTCACACTTTTTATCCATTATGGAAAACAATGTCCCCAAAACGTCCCCTCAATGTCCCCTAAAGGTCCCATCAGAGTGTGGGGTTTACTTGACATCCTGAGGACATTATGTACATGTTGCGGGAACGTTATGTAGATATTTCAGGAACGTTGTTGCTAGATGTGGTTTTGATAATAATTTAGTTACCTTATATAAGGAATAATCGCTGGTCATCTCAAGTCAAATCATTTTAATTACAGTACCAGAAGCAGAGCAAACCGCAGACCCAGAAGACGTGCCTATTTATCATAAAGCGTCGTGTACAGATCCGAGTAAGGGTTACACCAGAGCATGTTCTACCAAACACAACACGAAATAATACGTTTTTTACCGCGGTGTGAAGGGGGAGTGGATGAAAGATCATCCTGTTCATCCCTCATAAACCATATGCTCCATTACTTCACATTTCTGACACATGAAGTGAACAGAGATGTTCTGTGGCCCACAGCACTATCAGCATCTACACGTTACTATCTCAGGATGGTTCCTGCTCAGCCGTTGGAAAGTGGATCGTGTGACGTGTGCGCTGGGAAGAGATCCTGCTGCCTCAGTAGCCTGGCTTCCAGATAACCGTATAGGCCTGCTAAAGTTGCTTCTCTCGACACCTGGCCCACCTTCTCCATCCCCGTCTCTGCCTGTCCAACCTGTCCCTTTGTGATGACGACACTAGCGGAGGAGTTTTCAGAATTCCATTGTGATTTTTTGCTGTCAGTTAGATTGCTGTAAATACTCTAGAGTCCAGATGACCATGCTGTGTGCTTCCTGTTGAGTATGTTACTAACAATAAATATGTACATTTCAAATCCTTAATCTCCAAAACTGGGTGATTTTACTCCTGCATTTTACCACACGTCTGCTGTCTTATGTGTGTCATACTCGGCTCTCCAGACACAGTCTTTCTTCTGCAGGTACAATGACTACAGACTAATGAACCCGGTTCTTAGCAGAGCTTCACAGCTAGACTCCCACTCGGGTTCTGAACAGCAGAACTCGTGACCGTTGGCATCGTTATCAGCGCATAAACCGCTCCGTTACTTTACTCCCGAGCGTTTACTCCGGCATTTCCCATGCGTGGAATGGCTGTTACGCCACATCAGTACCGAGGCACAACTAGCTCCAATGGATTCTCCTAGCTTCTGTAGCTAAAGCGTAACAGTTAAATACTTTTGGACTTGGAATAAATAATTGCGATCCTTCACTGTATATCTAGGACAAATCAGTATGTGACTAACTATTAATCTTGTATCTTTAAAAATGAGGACATGTAAAGAGGAAAAAAAAAGTCACTGCCTTGTCATGGATTGGTCTTACAAATAAAATATATGCTTGATGTCATAAGTATGTCTCTGTTTCTATTTGTTTTATGTTATTTGCATATGTGTCCTACAGCGACCCCTTGTGGCCAGGATGCAACACATTCACATTTACATTTACGGCATTTACCAGACGGCCATATCCAGAGCGACTTACAACGTGCTTCCATGTTACCATGGATGAAGTGGTCAGTTCTGGTTTCTATACAGAAGTCAGACAAGAAGAAGGTTACAAGTTCATCTAAACATTCTCTAAAGAGGAAGGTCTTGAGCTGCCGTGTGAAGGTGCTCAGTGACTGAGCTGGAAGTTCATTCCACCACCGAGGGGCCAAGACGGAGAAGAGTCTAGATGAGCGTCTTCCTTTTACCTTCCTTTTATGGCGTCTGATAAATGCCATAAATGTAAATGTAAATGTTGTAGGCCAGCATCAGTATTTTGAACCTGATGCGTGCAGCTACTGGGAGCCAGTGGAGGAACGTAGCAGAGGGGCGGTGTGGAGAACTTGGGAAGGCTGAAGATCAGTCGTACAGAATCTACAACAGAGTGAATAAAAAGATTGTATTCATAGTTGGGGGTCCTAGTGAACCAGAACTGATCTCTTCATCCATGGTGACATGGAAGCACGTTGTAAGTCGCTCTGGATAAGGGCGTCTGCCAAATGCCGTAAATGTAAATGTGCTGCTGCATTTTGTTTCTATTCGAAAATGTTCAGTTCCTTTGAACATCTGTTGTCTATATATTTATTTTAATGTTATTCATAATGATAAATTATGGGGAAATGAAGCCCAACCCATATTCCATGTAAAAATATTTGAAGCTGAATGACCATTATTGTCAAACATTACTGTTTTAAATCACTATTTAGAATAAATTGTCATGTTAACGTAGCCACTGGTGACCCACGTGACAGCGTATTTCTTGGTGCTGGTCCAAGCCTGGATAAATGTGGATGGTTCGGTCAGGAAGGCCATCCGGTGTAAAACTTTTGCCATTTGTCAATTGTGTAGGACAACCAGACCTTTTGACCTGCTGTGGTGACTGTGGAGAATAAATCATGTTATAAGTCTTAATATGCAATAAAACGATTAAATATGAAGGTGAATTAACTGTCTTGCATTCCCGATCCGCCAAGGTACCACTGAGGTCCCACACACCGTGTCACCGTGTGCTGCATTTCACAATGACAATCACTTCACTTTTCACTTTAATCCACATTTACAGCTTAATAGAAAGGAAAAACTAGAAAACAAACGAGAATAAGAATAAGATGAATGATGAGTTAATGTGACTGTTCTTTGATTTTTGGGTCCCATCTCTTTCCAGTTCCGATATTCCTCCTTCGCTGATGCCACTCTGCACTCTATGTACTGTGAACGATGTCATAATGAAAACCTTCCATGTTTTAATATTATATAACAGTTTTAATATTCATGAGCCTGATGCAACTGTACAGTATCAATTCTGGCTTCCAAGCTCTCATATACTAATCATATACTAATATTATATAGTAAATATAAAATTAGTGATATAATATAATATTAATATAATATTAGAATATATAATATTATAATAGTCAAGTAAATATATTGTAAAACTATAGATGTTTGAGGAACATGTCTTCTCAGGCCTGGTTTAATGCTCAGCCAGGTGAAGTGGGGCCTGAGATGGGGGGAGCAGCGTCCTGGCCCTGACTCGGCCGCGGGTGGACAGAGGAGCGGAGATATCATTGAGAGACGTCTCTCTCTTTCTCTCTCTGGTGACTTTAGCAGCTGTGTCTCTGCAGTCCTGAGAAAAAGAAGGAAAGACACATTTTAGACATGGCAGCCACATTGCTGGAGACATTAGGAACACGCAGGTTTAATTGCCCATTTAAATAAAGTAAAAAAATGGTTTTCACATCATATTTAATTTACAGTATATTTACATTTACAGCATTTACCAGACGCCCTTATCCAGAGCGACTTACAGTGAGTAGTTACAGGGACAGTCCCCCCTGGAGACACTCAGGGTTAAATGTCTTGCTCAGGTCATGTGGTCAGTGTGAAGATACCCAGCATTCAGAGGGGCTCTGGTACGGTGATGACCGGCATGGACATGAGCACGGAAGGACTCAACTCAGTCGACTTCCACTGTGTGTAAGAGCAAGTATGGGTAGCCTGGTAGTGGCCTAGTGGGTAACACACTCGCCTATAAACCAGAAGACCCGGGTTCAAACCCCACTTACTACCATTGTATCCCTGAGCAAGACACTTAACCCTGAGTGTCTCCAGGGGGGACTGTCCCTGTAACTACTGATTGTAAGTTGCTGAAAAAAACAGGGGACAAGAACTCCAAACAGGGCAACTAATATGAACTTTATTAAAAAAAAAAAAAAAAAAAGTAAAAGTAAGGATTTGAACAACTTTGACCAATATCTGATGTGCAGTGACCACAGTCCACAAAAAAGTTCCCATATGAATGGTAATGTGAAAAGTGAGTCCTGTGACGCCACCTACTGGTGAGCAGAGAAAGAACTTCTCTGTCCGTATCTGCCTGTCCTCATGATGCGCCTCACAGGATAGTCACAGTGCAAT
This sequence comes from Denticeps clupeoides, assembly GCF_900700375.1. NCBI lineage: Eukaryota > Metazoa > Chordata > Actinopteri > Clupeiformes > Denticipitidae > Denticeps > Denticeps clupeoides. Next base: position 58,008 of record NC_041723.1, read on the forward strand.
GGGACCTGAATAAGTATTATTCAGTCTGTAACTACAAGTGGTGACCTGGTATTGATAAGCTTCTGATCAATTAAATATTAATTTAGTTTTGCTTCCCAATTACCTTCTTCAAGTACCATATTGTAAATAAATAAGAGTTTCAGGTTATATTCCTGTTGCTAATATATCTAGCCATCAGTAACAAACAGTACAAAAATGTTATTTTTTGTAATTAAATTTATTTCATAGATAACTTCTGGTGTGATTCCTGTGGAACATGAAGAAATGATCAAATCATAAAATGTCAATCAGGTTACATCAGCGAAAGAAAGAAGTACAAGCAATAAAATATTCCCAAGGTCCTTACAGTGATATATCAGGCTCCACACTGACACTGTAAACACTGTACCGTACACTAAACACTAAAATAATCAAACGTGGATCATCACACAACACATCAACTTCTGAACCGAACCTTTCCCTTTTTATTTATTTTAAAAAATCTTGGTCATGTGACGATCACTTTTCTACCGATTTCATGTGTCGGTCACAAGATCATCATGAGATCATCTCCCTCCACTCCAGAGCGTTAAACCTGTCCACAGAACGTCTGGGCGTCTGATTGGCCGGGTGGCTGAAATCCTGGGTTCTGATTGGTCCTTCAGCCGCAGCGGCAGCAGTCTGGTTTGGGGCTGCAGTCGGGCCGGCAGCAGGGTTCGAGCTGAGGGTCAACGCCCTTCCCGATCTCACTCTCGCCGAACTGCATGGAGGCCTGGAAGTCGTCCCGGACCTGCTGCATGCGCTTCAGCAGGTCCACGTATTCGGGGTGACCCTCCGTGGCCAGGTCGTAGTTCTCCGACGGGTCGGCCTCCAGGTCGAACAGCAGCGGCGGGTCGTGGGCCTTCAGGAACGAGGTCACGTGGCAGTCCTGGTCCGGGGTCGTGTCGCTGTGTGCCGCGCCTGGGCGGGGACGAGAGGAAATGAAGGCGTGTCCAACGTATTTCCAACGTGAAATTGTCCCTCACCTCGTGTGTAATAGTGAGCTTTGTATTTCCCCAGCCGAACCGCAAATACGCCGTACTTCTCACTGGGATCGGTGGGGTAGAAGAACATGGATTCCCTCTCACTCTGTAAGAAATGTTTTATATCGGTCTTAGTGCTCCCCGAACACTGGATCTGGAATATATATATATTCATATCACCATTTCCAGCCACTGCAGGACCATGGACAGACTAGAGGGACTCGTAGTCATGTTAAATTGACATTTTACAGCATTTACCAGACGCCCTTATCCAGAGCGACTTACAATCAGTATTTACAGGCACAGTCTCCCTGGAGCAACTTAGGGTTAAGTGTCTTGCTCAGGGACACAATGGTAGTAAGCGGGATTCGAACCCGGGTCTTCTGGTTCATAGGCGAGTGTGTTACCCACTAGGCTACTACCACATAAATCATCCCATAAAGTCACAAAACAGAAGTAAAACGTCACCACCTACACGTCCATGATGCAACAGGATGCTTTTCATGTCCACCCCATCCAGAGGGACGCTTGGCAGCTCAGCTCCAGCCAGCTCTGCGAAGGTGGGCAGGACGTCCAGAGTGCTGGCCAGTTCGTGAGTGACCCCTGCGAAACAGATCATGAAGGCCCACAACCACCGCCACAGCGCCAAACGAGGAAAGCCGGAGCGTTACCAGGCTCGATGGTCCCAGGCCAGTAGGCGATGGCCGGTTCCCTCATGCCCCCCTCGTACGTGGTGCCTTTACCGCATTTCATCAGGCCAGAACTCCCCCCGCGGGACATGCGCATCAGCTCCGGCCTGGGGGACGAACCCAGAGGTGAAACGGCCGCTCGGGGCGCCTTCAGACGAGCGGGGACTCCACACGCACCCGTTGTCAGCGGTGAAGAAGACGAGGGTGTTGTTGGTGACGCCGCTGTCCTCCAGAGAGCGGAGGACGGCCCCCACGGTGGAGTCCAGCTCCAGCAGGGCGTCGCCGAACGGCCCTCGGAGGGACTTCCCCGCCGCCCCTCTCCCGGCGTACTGAGGGTAATGCGTGTGCTGCAGGGGTACAGACGCGGCCGTTAGGGCGCCGGCGTTTACCGGAGCGGGCGAGGGGCCGCACCTCCACTCACGTGAGAGGGGTAGTACAGGAAGAACGGCTGCCGCCTCGCCGCCGAGCTCCTGATGAAGTCGGCGGCGAAGTCGCTGTACGCCTCCTCCAGCTGCAGGAAGTCCACCGGCTGCTGCACTATGACGTCGTCCTTCATCAGGGGCACCGTCACCACGCCGAGGTCGCACGTCCCGAAGCACTTGACGTCGGGAGGAAAGCAGGTCAGGTTGTGGCAGGGACCCTTTGGGAAAGAAGAACCATTACCAGGAATACGGAATGCCGAGCACACGTCTCTTTTTTCCCGATAAATGGATATGATTGATGCGGCTGCTCTGCGACTTGCGTGTAAATCGGGGTACCATGTCGTGGGAGTAAGGGATCCCCAGGAAGCGGTCGAAGCCCTGCTTCCACGGCAGGTACGTGCCGTTGAGTCCCAGCCCCAGGTGCCATTTGCCCATCATGGCGGTGGCGTAGCCCCTGGGCTTCAGGACCTCTGCGATGGTGGTCTCGTTCAGTGGGAGACCCCCCTTAGAACCCGGGTACAGCACCCCAGGGTAGATGCCGGAGCGGGTCTGGTACCGGCCGGTCAGCAGTGAGGCTCTACGAAGACGATCACGAAATGACCACATTGCGGAAGATCCAGCAGAAGCGCTGGAACATGCGGTCGTTACCTGGACGGGCTGCAGACCGGGCTGGTGGCGTAGAAGTCGGTGAACCGCAGCCCCCCCGCCGCCAGCCTGTCGAGGTTGGGGGTCACGGAGCTCGGGTGGCCGTAGCCCCCCAGGTCCCCGAATCCCAGATCGTCGGCGAAGATGAGCACGAAGTTGGGTTGCGGGGAGCCGGCGGAGAGAAGGCTGATCAGGACGAGCAGCGTGAGCGGACCCATTACTGCTCGCAGCCTGAAGAGGAATTCAGAATCGCTGGGTTACTGTAGGCCATCTTATCATAAAAACATAAAACATAAAAAGTCAAAGTTCTGCTGTAATGAACGTTTTACAGTTTTAATGCACAATCAAAAGTTGCGAGCAGCAGTTACAAACGGTGCTCGTCATATGATGACGATCACGTGACTGTGCCTTTTACCGCGCAGGCGCAGTTTGACCCCGTGGCATTGTGGGAAATGTAGTTTTACATTTACAGCATTTATCAGACGCCCTTATCCAGAGCGACTTACAATCTGTATTTACAGGGACAGTCTCCCTGGAGCAACTTAGGCTTAACTGTCTTGCTCAGGGACACAATGGTAGTAAGTGGGATTCTTCTGGTTCATAGGCGAGTGTGTTACCCACTAGGCTACTACCACCCTCGTCTGAGCGGCTAAAACAGAAATTATGGAATTATTAAAATAGTATATTTCCATCATGTATCGAACTGAATTAATAAGTACGTTATCCTGTGGCAAATATCTATACTTTCTACTGCACTATATTTCATTACGATTACGCTGCTGGTTATTTATATAATAGAATCAATAGCGAGAGGAATATTGGCACACAGGCAGCCATGTACAGTAAGATATACTGTATGGCCGACTTTTGTTACTCAAGCACATGTGCAACACACATTTATGAAATAATCACACATACATCTATACTTAGATGCATGTATGAAACTTTCATATGTGAACGTGAAAAAAACAACCGGCCCTTGTAAAATTATGCATTTGGGAAGACATTTTACAAATACTTTTAAAACTTTAAGCATATTTAAAAGCAATTACTTAAGTACTTATATATTACATAGTTGTACAAGAGTACATTTTGTACCTAGACACGTGCCTGAAATCATGCCTGATGATCAGCTTTTATTTTCCCATTTACGGCCTAACAGGCTCACAACTCACAACTAAAAGTCCAGTTGGTCACACATATACAGCTGAACATCAAAATGTAAAATAATTATAGAAGCACTTCCCTGCCCGGTGTGGGAAGGAAATTGGATGAATAACGACCGCAGAACCCGCTCACCAGGAAATAAGTAAGGAGATTTTGGAAGGCAGTTATGGTGGCTGAACAGGAAGATGAAAAGTGGGATTTTCGAAGTCCAAGTGGTAAAAAGGAATCGTAAAAGACGATTTCACAGTGTAATGAGAGTGATGATGAAGGTACCATGATGCCTGGGTGCGGATGGGCATCACGTTCTCTGATATTTGATGGAATGTGGAATCTGTGAGACCTGGCATCACCACTGCGGGTCACTGTCTCCTCACGGCTGGTCCCGGCGCTCCCTGTCCCTCATTAATATGTCATTAACGCCCAGGAGGCTCGTCTCCGGCGCACCTCTGGGCCCGGCCCCGGCCCCGGCGCCCTTGCCGCCGCCCTTGCCTGGAGTGGCCGGTGAGAAATGGATCGGCGGAGCGGTCGTGGGGCAGGGAGTGTCAGCGTCGATTTTCCACCCTGCCTCTCCGGTGCTGGTGTGTGTGTGTGTGTGTGTGTGTGTGATTTCTTTACTGTGCACCAGTGGCTTGCCTCGCCGCTGCAGCGCTGCGCGTGTGATCATCTCAACATCCCCCAGTTATTCTGTTTTGTTGGAGGTGGAGAATTTAACATTCACTTACATGTCCCTCTACAGGGCTGACCTACATTCTGCTCACTGTGTGTGTGTGTGTGTGTGTGTGTGGTAACAGTAATGAAGTCGCAGACTGGGCACAGGGGCTTAGATGGAAGAAAACACAACCTGTTTAGACCCCTGCGCCGCTCCTTCCCGGTGGGAAAATGGTGATTTTGGAAAATTCTGCCCTTCCGCTGGGAAACAGACGACGGTCGGGTCTGGAGCTCCGTACATTTACGCCGTTTGTAATTCTCCTCACGTCGGTGGGCTCGATACCTGTGACTGTACGGGTCGGTGAAGTCGCTCTCTGGTTTACATTTTTCTTTTTTGGACATTTTCGATGGCCGGTCTGTATGACTGACTGTGTGTGTGTGTGTGTGTGTGTGTGTGTGTGTGTAAGGTCTCCTAATGGCTTTAGTGACTTCGGTGCCAGAGTGGGATGTTCACACACAGCTGCAGTTACACCCACGCTGCCAGGTCCAGTCTGGGAAACGATTAAAATGCTTTTATAGCTCGGCAGGCCGCCAGCGTTTTGTTCTTAAATGTCCAAATAACTCAGCGAACGATCCCAACTTGTGGCCCTGCAATCCGATCGGCACGTTGGAACCATCTGGACACGGACATTGTGGAACTGGACATTGATTCTACATGATTGATTGGATTTAGGCCGTCCGAATTCCTTTGAATTGTTTAAAGCCGTACATATTAAATTAGTTCGGCTTGATTTTTTAAAAACGATTTTATTGATTTGCCGTTGAATCTGAATGGAAACACATATTCCTACATGATCAAACAATTTTCTTCTAACTGTGATCCATGTAATTCATTTAAGTTAATGAATGAGCATGACATCGGCATAAATGGGGCTGTGTAATAAACGGCACGATGGCCGGATATATAGAAAAGGACTCTAAATAACACCAAAGCCTCATAACCGCATCAACAGGGTCCTGACCGGCACCTGGATCAGGATGCAACGCACCTGCCAACAGGACAAAGGCGTGACAATGACAGATTGACAGGGCTTTGACTCCTCCCACTCCTGTGAGTGACAGACGCTCACTGGCGTCGCGGAGGATGTGCTGTGCCGTGTGTGCCATTGTGGCACGTTTCCTGCGACAGGTTGCGTTCCTGTCACTACACACTTCCCGGTGGCTCCTGCCAGGGCTGGGACGGTTGGAGCTTCCTCCTGAGAGGGTTCGGGGTCTGTAAATCTCGCTTGGTGAATGAATGCAGGTGGCTTCTGGTGTGTCTGAAATTGGATTTTAGCCTCGCCGTGACCCTGTGTGAGCCCCGCCACGCTCCCGGAGTGTAACGTTACCGCGGCCCACGGTGATTTATTTCCTTCAGCCCGACTTTATAACACAGCTCATCACCTGCCCGGCTACGGAGGAGTATTGATTGCCAATCATCATTTCCCCGGCAGCGGGCGTCCTGCCTGACCACGTTCAGATGAATAATTGAGGATGGTGGTGGTGGTGGTGGTGGGGGTTAGAATTACCTCTTCTTCGGTGTTGGGGAATGCTGGTGAATAATTCAGGCGGTGTGTTGGGTGTCCCTTCCGTTTCGGTGAAATCTCACTCTCTGGCACAGTGACGGAGAGGACGAGGGAAAGGAAGCCCCCTGTAAAACCTCGCCGGCCATAAATCCCCCGTATAAAGTCCCTCCGAAGAGGAGGAACGGTGCCAGGAACCGGGCACGCGTGACCCAGTGACCCACAGGACCACGCCGGCAGTCTGCATCAGCTCAGACACACAGCGAAAATGAGCTGATCGTGGGAATTCATCTGAAATATATGGAAGTGGGCGGGACCGGCGCGGCCTGAGCCTTTTTCCCGAGCTCTGCGCTGTTTTTAATAGCAAGTGAGTAACCGGGACTGAGTCTTCGCAACTAGTTACAATGATCAATTTTGAATCGAGTGAACGGTGCAGTTTTATGAAATGATCTTGTAATTGGGATCTGTAAGATGGGACGTCCCATCTTACAGGGCCATGGCGTTTCTGCATGGAGGTTCAACACCTCCGTTTTACATGTCCTTGTCGGACGGCATTGCGGCATTTGGCGGCCCTCCCCCGAGCCAAAGGTGCGAGGCGCCGGCCGTCGGGACCGCCCGCTCTCTTTGTCTTCTCCAGACAGGAGGCACCGGGGGCGTGACGTCAGAAACAGCGGGCTCTGATTGGTCTGTGACAGCTTCCTGTAGGTCAGGGGTATAAAGGATTGTTCACGTGTGGCAGCGGGGGACTCTTTTTCTCAGCTTCTTTTCCATCGGAACCGGGCCATCTGGTTCTCGAGTCTTTTCTCTCCTCCCATTTTTCTCCTGGATCAGGTGATGTCTCTGAAGCTTGGCTCAGACGTTTCTGTCCTTTTCTATCTTTTCCTCCTGTCTTTCATTTTGGTTTTCTCTGTAACATTGGTACCTTTCTACAAACAATATTCACGTGTAGCTGCAATAATAATTTACTGGTGTTAATAAAGTAGAAACCTCTATTGTGCCACGCCTCTTTCTGCCAGGTAACATCAAGTTGGAGTGGTTTGAATACAGTGCTTTTGAGAAGTTTTTACTCCATTCTCCTCAGTTTTACAGATCCATGTCTGTACGAGTGCACGGCTCTATGAGAAAGCAGAATCGATGGGAAGCCGGAGCTGTTAACTAAATAGTTAAAAGGTGGGAATAATGGCGTTTCTACACCTGTGTAGCCGCTGTGTGAATGCTGGAATTAAATCAGGATGCCGTGGAAGGTCACATTGCCTGGATGGCCGCGCTCGGGCCCGTCTCGGTCCGATGTGACGGCGTATTAGCCTTTGACAGGTTATTCATTACGGCGTTAGGAGCGTGCCTGCGCTTCGAAAGCGACTCTGGTCCTGCTTGTTAGATGTCACTTGCGGTGTCATGCCGGGCGGGGCTGACAAGCGCTCCAGCCCGGCTACAGGTGGCGCCGGCTGGTGACTGTGTGATCAGGCGGGGAGCGGCGCGACGGCGCTGACCTTTACAGCAGCGAGGCAACATAACAGCCTGAAGAGGCTCTCCTGTGAAGGCGCGGCAGCTCTGATACCATCCCTCCAGAACCCCGAGGGCCAAATGTAAAATGCAGGTGGCTTCTCTACGGACCTTCATCATGAGAAGCTCATGATGGTTCACCATTGTCTACACGCCGCCTATGACATCAGCTCACCCAGCCAATCCTGCGAGAGCCGGAAACATCTTTAGATACTAAACGCCATCAGCCATCGCTATTTAAACCTAAAGGGGTGTGCGTGTACAGAACCTCGTTCACTTGTAGAACGTTGGGATGGATGAGGGTGCAGGCCTGGGTCATAACGAACATGTTAATGACCTGAGGACACACAAGAATTCATGAGATGTTAATGATATCGGCGTCGGTTTGCCTTTTGCTCCAAAATGGACTAGAGCCATTAGCATTAGCCATTATTAGGATCCTCTCACTGGCTTTTTGGTTTCTGTAATTAATTTGGAAATCTATTACTGTTGCTAAATTCAGTCCTGCTGCCTGTTATAACTCTCATCGGCTTCCTGACGTTCTGCATACGCATTCTTAATAAAAAGTATTTAGTGAAATCTCGTTTTATTATTATCAACATCATGATGAACAGCAAGCACAGCACACGGTGACACGGTGAAACGTGTCCTCTGTATTTAACCGTCACCCTTGGTGAGCAGTGGGCACCATGACAGGCGCCCGGGGAGCAGCGTGTGGGGACGGAACCTTGGCGGTTCAGGATTACGAGTCCGCTAGGCGTCCGCTCCATATACAAGTACGTTCATAAACATTTAAAAAAAATGTTAATAAATACACTGTTCAGTCCAAGTTGCTTGCAGCAAGTTATTGTGTTGATGATGGAATAGTGGGACCACACAAACACACTCCAACTAAATGGGGTTCTGATCCAGACTCAGCGGTGATCAAAACGTGTTAAAATGGTTAAAAAGTTCTCTTTTAGTTCAGGACTAGGCTTAATCCATCAACTGACCCAAAATGTTTGTGATTCAAGAATGTTTTCTGGCCGCATATTTTAATCTGAGATGACGTGTTGGACCAGGAGTGGAGGTCTAGCAGGTCAGGAAGAGGAGCAGTAATCAAAAGGTGGCCAGTTCGAACCCCGATCCACCAAGGTGCCACCGAGGTCCCCTTGATGAAGGTCCCATCCCCACACACTGCTCCCCGGGCACCTGTCATGGTGCCCACTGCTCACCAAGGGTGACGGGTGCATTTAAAGCATTTATGAGATTTATAAAGCATCCAGAGCGACTTACAATCAGTGGTTACAGGGACAGTCCCCCCCCTGGAGCAACTTAGGGTTAAGTGTCCTGCTCAGGGACACGATGGTAGTAAGTGGGATTTGAACCTGGGTCTTCTGGTTCATAGGCGAGTGTGTTACCATCTAGGCTACTACTACCCACGACAATGACCATTGCTTCACTTTGTACATCTACAGAAACAGTACGTTGTCCACAGTGAATGTGACACAGCACTGTGTGGCTGTAACGCTTCAGGACTTAGAGGAAGAACATCAACTGCAACCACGGACGCAAGCAAGTGTTCATTTCAATGCCAGACACGTCTTCTCATTTGTATTGCTGAAGGAACACGAGCGGTTCTGCTTTTGCTTTGAACGTCTACTGTTTTCCTGTATAAAAGCTGGACAGAAGGTCCGTTACGAGGCAGCGGCTGCTTCAGCTAGTCAGAATGCAGTTTCATCCACTGAAAGCATTTGAAGGTCTAGACCTCACACATTAATTTTTTACCAGGACGCAGAAATGTGTCTCGTGTCATCAGGATCAGTGTTTAATGAGAACAATATGGCAGAATCGCCTCCTCCTCAGTGCTGGATAAAGACACACTGACACAACCATAACCACGTAATGACAATAATACGAATGATTGCACATTAACCATCGTTTACACCATTTTACACCAGGCACATTTATTATTATAGCAATGTTGCTTGTGACATTCAGAAACAAGCTTTGTGAGCTGTTATGTCTGTACAAATTCATAAAAAAATATTATTTCAGGGTTTATTGCTCAGCCCTATTATTCTAATTGTATTACTGTAATTTCACAATTTTCCTGTTGTCCAAATCCCATATTCTTCTGACTGTGGTTGTAGTAAAGCAATTTGACCCGACAGTAAATTCGGGCAGTTGAGAAGTCACCGGAACACGCGCAGTGTGACATGGAGCCATGTCCAACCTCCCAGGGAGATACAGACGGGCGGTGTGTTAATGTTTAAACAGATAAACGGCTGATGAGTTTAGACTCGTCTGCTTATTCCTCCGGTGGAGACAGGCAGTCTCACAGATGGGTGTGTGGCCATGAGGTTTAAGATTCAAGACTCGAGATCGGTTTATTGTCAGTACGACAGTATACACAGAATACTGTGTATGTAACTAAAGTCCCAGGTTCGAACCCCACGTCCTACCATCAGGACACTGAGCAGGACACTGAACCCTGAGCGTCTCCAAGGGGACTGTCCCTGTCACTATTGACTGTAAGGCGCTCTGGTAAATGTCGTAAATGTGCATGTGTTTGGTTGCCTAAATGAATTTGATTGGCTCCTGCTCTGCCACAAGCAACGTGAAGTGACGGACCCATAATTCAACTCAAAGTGAATGGGAAGCGGTGCTGTTGATGCCCTCAGCGCATATGTGTGAAGCCAATTATCTCTGTAATAGACAGAACAGGTCTAGAAATTAAGTCTTAAGAATGAGTAGTTTTCACGGTGACGGACACGGGAATCCATAAATACATAAATTGAGAGCGTTACTGAAGTGCTATTGATGTCTTGATGTTTTTGTTAAGGATACCAGAGGATACCAAGGATACTAGGCAGTGGCGACCTAGCGGGTAAGAAAACCGACCCGTTCAAATCCTGAGCCGCCAAGGTGCCACTGAGGTTCCCTTGATGAAGGTCCCGTCCCCACATGCTGCTCCCCGGGCGCCTGTCATGGTGCCCACTGTCACCAAGGGTGACGGTTAAATACAGAGGACACGTTTCACCGTGTCACCGTGTGCTGTGCTGCAGTGTCTCACGATGACAATCACTTCACTTTCATATTGCTCGTATGGCATATAAGGGTTTAAAACTCTAATGGTTTAAAACTGGTCTGGATTTACTATCTAAACCAGTATGTGCGTGTTCCATTTGTTCAGCCATTTCTTTATGTTTCATTAAATGATCTGCCTTCTTGTAACTGGTGTAACATTATGAGAAATAAAGAGGTTTATCGCTTACATGGATTTACCACGTAGGTAAGGCTAATAAAATGTGCCCCAAGCAGGACATTTTACAAACCAGAGCATGGACATTTATCACCGACTTGCAAATTGTGTGAAAAAAGGAAAGCAACGAATTGTTATCAGTCGGGTCTGAATATGATTCTCATAATTTGTCTTCAGACCACGGCTCAGCAGTCCTATAATCTATTGAGGACAAGAAAGGAAGCAAGTAATAGTATTAGTTACTGCACTTGAACAGCACAATAGTTCCTTTAAATCTTACATACACATAAAAAAAATTATTACAACAATAATAATAAATTTTATTTATTGAGCGTTTTTAACGTTACGCAAAGTAGCTTTACATTGGGGTGTACAAAAAGCAAAAAGGGTGTAAAACACCTACATTTCAACTGGATTCATACGATAAAAACATACCAATGTGTTTAAAGTCACCTTCACAAAGGACACGACAGGAATAAAAGAGACAGAACAGAAGACAGAACAACAGAGAATTGAAGATTTGACAAGAAGAAACTAGAATAATCAGGGTGATGGGTTAAATGCAGAGGACAAATTTCACTGTGTACTCCGTGTGAAGTGATTGTCACACGTGATACACAGCAGCACAGCACACAGTGCACACAGTGAAATTTGTCCTCTGCATTTAACCCATCACCCTGAGTGAGCAGTGGGCAGCCATGACAAGTGCCCAGGGAGCAGTGTGTGGGGACGGTGCTTTGCTCAGTGGCACCTCAGTGGTACCTTGGCAGATCGGGATTCGAACCAGCAACCTTCTGATACGGGGCCGCTTCCTTAACCACTAGGCCACCACTGTGTGTCACATGTGACAATCACTTCACTTTAAAGAAAATTGCCACGTCTGTACATGGTCTGACGGGTGGTGGTAGGGAATTCCAGAGAGAATTCCCAGGTTCGGGGCTTTGTCCTGACAGATGTTCACTCTACAAATGAACGTTATTAGCTGGGTTCATGTTAGTCGGGTCGGGCTCGTGCGGTAAATAAATCACGTTCCGGCCTCGGTACTGGAAAACGTGCCGTTCTTCTAGCTTCCTCTGCGCCGCGTCCGGTTATAAAGCAAATACAATGAACGAACCCTTCCCATTCACTTCCGGCGGAGCCGCGTGACGGACCAACACAAGGGATTATGGGATTGGCAGCGAAGAGCAGGGTTTCTGAGCGCTCATGCAAATAAGGCGCCAATTTGGCCGGCAGCAGCCAATCGGATGGTTTCCTGTAACCGCAGGCTGCTGATGGTTGTGGTGATATAAACCTCGAGCTCCAGCGGACCCCAGGCTGAAGCTGGGAAATAACCACTTAGAGGGGCAAGACAGGCAAAAGGCTTCAAACGTCTCATGTTTAATGCGACAATTCGGGTTTCTGATGCCGCAATAACGCCGCGCCGCGGAGGGACAGACGGGGAGAGGAGAAACCTCCTTTCTGCTTCATAATGGCTTACCTAGGGGGCTGAAGGCTAGAGGAGCTACAGCCGGGGGGTCGCGGCGAGTAATGGGGAGCTGTGCCCGGCCCCATTACCATATTCATGGGCACAACAAACCTGCTAATGGAGCTCCGCCCGCGTCAGTAGCTAAAGCTTTATTCCGGCAGACATGAGGCTGGCCATGACCCAGTGTTTGACCTGGACGCGAGGAACTCTAATGAAATTGTCTTCTATGTATGTATGAAAGTTCAAATCACTTTCATTTATCCTCTCCTCCTTTTCCTCCCTCCATCATCTCATTCACCACCATGCCTTTTACAGATCATCCATGGTCACACTTTCAGCCTTCCAAACATTTCACATTTACCAAATTGAATGAATTCAACCACACTTAACCTCTTTCCCCTCACCGCCCATCCTCCACTCCTCTTTTCATCCCTCTCTATCCTTTCATTCGCCCCCATGCATTCTACAAATCAAAAATGCTCAATAACTTTCAGCCTTCCAACCATCACACATTTCTCTTATTATACAACTGTAACCAATTTTCAGGTCACAATTCCAGAACCCAGAACACGGGGGTAGGGCTACAGGTGCAGGGAACCACGGGGGCGTGGCCTGCATTCAATGTTCTCGTCCCCCATTGACACCATTGTAAAAATACACATAGGTTTGGTCAATTTTGATAAACAATGATTAGCAGGAGACTGAATGGAGAACCGTTCGAGAGTGAAGACGTCTCTGTCCTCCAGTTTCCTCTCCTCTCTCATTTCTCATGCTGCACCTCCTCTCATGAAAGCATAGCGGCGGCTGCAGGGGCTGATGGGAGACGGTGACAGCGGCGGCTCCACGCTCCGCTGGAAGGTAAACGGTTTTAAGCTCTCTGACTGGCAGAGGCCTGATGGGAAAACTGCAGCTTCTTAAATACTGCTACGTTATAAAAATCATCACTGTTCCTCACACGGGTGCAGGGTCTTTCCATGTCGGGGGGGGCCTGAGGGGACCCCCAGGGGACGTCTCACATGCTCGCCAATCTCAGAGGGAAAAATCCGGTGTGATTTTTATTGTCCTCCGGGTTCTGCCGCTTTCATCTGCGGGAAATACGATGCTGCTGTTAAACACGGCGGGTCACCGTCTGAAATTACGCCACTTATCACTCTCGTCTCAGAGGGCCTGAAACTGGCTATGGTGGCCTGAGCGTCACTAAGACGTTTACAGAGTTCCTTCGAGATGTTGGTTAGATGTTCCAGGCGTCCTCAAGATCTCCATAAATAAATCTCTAAAACCAGAAATACGGTCTTTCATGGTGTTTCCACACGGGGGCTAAATAATCCAGAATAATTAAAAGTTCATTAAATGGGATGGTAGTAGCCTAGTGGGTAACACACTTGCCTATGAACCAGAAGACTACAGAGTCACAGGTTCAAACCCCACTTACTACCATTGTGTCCCTGAGCAAGACACTTAACCCTGAGTGTCTCCAGGGGGGGACTGTCCCTGTAACTACTGATTGCAAGTCACTCTGGATAAGAGCGTCTGGTAAATGCCATAAATGTAAATGTAAATGTAAAAGTTGTGGTGTGGGAGACACTCCACTCCACTCCACTCTAGCGAGTTTCTCTACTTTTACCTATTTATTCACGTAAATCCTGCAGCCCCGCAGCGGGTCTGGGGAGACCATTCCAGGGAGGAGATGTGCTTGTGAGGGAGCGGCGACACGTTTCGCCCATCAGGTAATGGTCCCGGATAATGGCTCTGAGTGCAACTCGATCTCTGTGATTCTTCTTCCTCCAGCGCTGGCCTGTTCATAATTGATCTTGCACTCAAGAGCGTGCGGATCACCGAGGCATCTTCTCCGAGCTGGAGCTCAGGCGGCGAGGGGGAAACAGCTCACCACGGTGCAGCACAGCGGCAGAACGAGACAGAGAAAGGACTTTTCTTTTTATACGGTGCACTCAACACCAGAAGATAGAAAAACACATATGGGCTTGGAATTTATTATTTCCTCGTCCTTACTGTAGTGACTCTGGGACGGCGTCAGTCCACCTCAAGCATATATTCAAACGTTCCTCATGAATTTTTCCATGGATAGGGATGGTAGTGGCCCAGCGGGTTAGACACTAACCTACAAACTAGACCAAACCAAAGACTCAGGTTCAAATCCCACTTACTACCATTGTGTCCCTGAGCAAGACTCTTAAGTGTCTCCAGGGGGGGACTGTCCCTGTCACTATGACTGTAAATGCTGTAAATGTAAAATGAACATTTGAAGAAGCATAACTGTGACATTGAGGAAGTGGGTAGGTACGAAGGTAAAGAAGGGATTGAGGAGCAGGTAGAGGGGCATATTCAAGTACTTGGGATCACTGGATATCTGGTCCTCTGAAGGACTTCAGAAAGACAAGACCCTCACCCTGATGATGAGAGAGATGACCAGCTCCAGACTGGAACATATATTCATGAAGAAGCAGCCTGGGGTGGTTCTGCAGAGCGGCTCGGCGTCCAGGTCACAAGTGTTCAATACGCCTGACACAGCGTTCAGACGTATTTAATAATTTAAAAAAAAATTAAAAAGTGTGCAGTTTTTTGTCTAGTTTTTATCTCATTTTAACTGAAAAACTCTCACATCTGGAGCTGCTGCACCTGAGGTTTAAACAGCATGACCCTCCACCCTTATTCATACTCTGTGGAGGTAATGTAGTGATGCACCATGTCCCATGCTGATGTGCATCTGGAAACGTTGCATACAAGCACAATAAATCAGGAACAAACTTAGCACATTGGCATCCCTGAGGACACCTTACGATCCGTTTATTTTAATGAGTGAATTCCACATTCGTTTCTGCGTTGGAAATGAATTTTCTTTTTAAAAAAAGGAGGTTAGGAGGACCCAACAAAATCGCTAAAATCATATATGCAAAAAGAAGGTGTAAATGGAACGTAAAGCTCAGTATGTCTGCAAATGTGTGTAATATATTTATTTTAAAAAGAAAGATTTATGTGACACAGAAACTCTACATTTGCCACAAATTAGATAGATAGATAGATAGATTGATAGATAGATAAATAGATAGATAGAAGACTGGGGGGTGGGCAGGTCAGGAAGATCGGGGAAAAGATCGGGGAAAAGGGCAGGGTTAACACGACGATAGAGGAGGAGGATAAAAAAAAAAAACAGATATAAGCACATAGACTCTAGACTCTACACAACATAAAAAGTCAATTGGCACAGGGGAGGGGAAAAAGAACAGTGGATGTAATCCCCCATCAGTCCCTGTTACTTATAGACGTTTGTCATTTTAGACTTCAAAACTAATACCGCATATTACAGGGTAATCTTCTTGAATGTTAATATTGTTAGTTAAGATATGCAAACAGCAATGTAATCATTTAAGAATTTTGTCAAATTCCATTTCTAATACTGGGACATGACAGGTGCTGCAGCATGGCACTGTGCTGACATCACTTCCAGGCCTCTTCTGGTTAACACGACCGCAGTTCCGACAGGGGTACCATCTGCTTCTAGACCCAATAAAACCAAACCAGAAGCCCACTATAAATCATAAACCTGAAGAAGAGATGAATGGAACGTTAAGTGACCCCCAACTGAACCGTGTAGTTTTTTTTGGAGTA
Source organism: Denticeps clupeoides (assembly GCF_900700375.1). Classification (NCBI taxonomy): domain Eukaryota; kingdom Metazoa; phylum Chordata; class Actinopteri; order Clupeiformes; family Denticipitidae; genus Denticeps; species Denticeps clupeoides. Next base: position 73,981 of record NC_041723.1, read on the forward strand.
ATTCTAACCCTGCAGCTACTCAGTTGGATGCCCTGAGGATCATGTTGCTCTGACCCCGCTGTCTGCTTGGAACTAGAGGAGCGTAAATGGCATTTTGGGCAGAAGCTGTGACATCGAATGAAAGCTCCTAATAGCGGCAATGTGATGGTGACCAAAATGTGGCTGCGTTCAGCATTCGTTTGTTCAGCTGTAGCCTGGGGGCAGTCAGCTTGGTGTGATGGTGATCAGATGGAGGTGTTTCGGTGGTCAGAAGCTTTTCAATAATACTCGTAATGACCAGACATCAGGAAGATGAAATGTGCACCTTCTGGCCCGTTGGTAGGTCATTTTAAATGAAGGAAAGGACCTTTTAATAATAAAAATGGTATCACCTGTAATGAGAAATCTGCACTCGGGCCGGTGGTGGCCTGGCGGTTAAGGAAGTGGCCCCGAAATAGGAAGGTTGCGGGTTTGATTCCTGACCCGCCGAGGTGCCACTGAGGTCCCCTTGATGAAGGTCCCGTCCCCACACACTGCTCCCCGGGCGCCTGTCATGGTGCCCACTGTCACCAAGGGTGATGGTTAAATGCAGAGGACACGTTTCACCGCGTCCTTCGCTTTGACACAGGATCCAGTATTATGAATTGTAATATTTGTACACACAGCAGGTGTTATCTGTAATAATATGTTTTGTGTGTAATAATAACAACTTCTGTCAATGACATCAGAAAGTTAAAACGAGTGCATTCATCTAAATCGACACGAGTCGTGTGATGTGTCGCTGTTTGGAGTGTCATGATTATATATCTCAGTTATTGCTCATGCAACATGTTGGAAAATCCTTCAACCTGCCATATACAGGAAACAATGCCAAGTCACACACGCAGAACCCAGTTTTATGAACTGTAATATTTATACACACAGCAGGTGTCGTCTGTGTCGATAACAACATGTTTTGGGCGTTATAATGACGAAGGGACATCAGTAAGTTGGAAGGTTGTTATACCTCAGTTATTACTCAACTTTAACTTCAAGCTTATTGCCATATACAGATATAACAATATAAAGTCTCACACACACACACACACACACACACACACATTCTCTCTGCAGGTCTCCCAGAACATTCTGTACTAGACACTTCATTTCAATCAGCAAAATTCACATTTAATGCTCATATTTGCTTTAAATGCAAGATCCCCTCGTCCGGGTTTTTTATCTGGAGCCACACCCCCCCGGGTCCCTCCCGCCCGCTTCTAGGTGAGGGCGGATCAGGTGAACCGGCTCCTCTTTGCCGGCGCCGCCGCGCAGCTCTGAGCCGCATGATCCGTTTTTACGAAGTGGAGATGATGGAGTTACGGCAGGTACTCCAGGAACGGCGCTCTGGTAGGTGAGTTGCGGTGTTCTTCTCACAGATCGTCTTCTCTACGACTTTCTGCGTGCGTGTGTGAAATTGAGAAAAGTGATGAGGATGCCAGTTGAAGGCGGGGTGGTTTTTTGTTGCTGGCATCTGGTGAATTTCATCGGCTGTGATCAATGTGCTGCTTCCTCCGCTGTTCTTGCTCGGTTCTTGTCCTCTGCTCCATTCAAACTCTCCATCTCTTTCAATTAAAGAGAGTGCAGAGAACACACACTGGCTTAAATGTCCCAGTGGCTAAAACACACACACACACACACACACACACACACACACACACCATCAAACTCGCCCTGTGTGGCAAGGAGAGAAAGCAAGAGGCACAAAAACACTCCACATCCTGACCTCAGTAACATTTATCACTCATGTTATTCCTCTCGCCGGCGGTTCCCACAGACGGCCAATAATTAACTCCTTCTGAACGGGCCGCAGTTCTCAACATGGCCACAGCGAATACTGTGACCGGGCTACTACGGAAAATTCAATATCGGAACATTTACAATTCTGATCTTTTTGGATCGTTACACCACCACAACGGAACAAGACGTGCTTTAACCGCAGGAATTTACATCCAGATCAGGCGAACGATGTAGGAATTACAAGAGTTTGTATAAAGAGACTAAAAGTAAGGGGACGATTGTCTGTTCAGCTGTTCCATGGCCCGGTGTATTTTATTCCCTCATTGTCCATTTACGTTCAATATTAGATGGTCAGCGGCGGTTTTTGGTACGGGCCACATGAACAAAATGAACACTGATGGAAGATGGACGGGAAAAGTTCACCTGGTTCATCTGGTCACACTTGCCGGTGTCTAAAAAAACCTTTACGGTTGTGGAACAACAGATAAGACAAAGACGCTTGTAACGCTTCCGCCACGCCCACAGGCCCCCGGGGACGGCCACCCGGGTGTAGACAAGGCCAGGGTCGGTGTCCCAAAGTTCCGGTGGCTGCGGAAGGACACAGGGACATGGACGCTGTCTGCTCTGTTGGTTTCTCCTCACTAATGCCAGCTTTCTTTTAATTGACCTTGCCTCACATTGACCCTTATTGAAGTCTCCCATGGTGTGTCCCAGACCCTGATTTAGCTACTGTAAATCCAAGCCCTCCCCCATACCCCGTGTCCCCGCCACCTCTGCCCTCCGTCACTGTCACTCGGTCATACAGTGACCGAGTCCATCATCGTCTCACCTGAGTCCGATTAACACTGGAATTACTGACTTTTTTTATTTTCTGCTGCAAGGCCCGTGGTGGCATTAAGACAAAACTGAGGGGACAATGTCCCAAGCAGGAAGTGAAGACAGTTGCAGTAGAGGCCTGGTGGGGCTTCACCGGGGAGGTAACCCAGCGGCTGATGGTATCTAGACTTCAAGACTTAAAAGGTATTAAAGGTCCCCTGATATGAATTTTTATTTTTGTGCTTTTATATCGGTCGTTTTTATACCGTATCTGAAGTCTCGGCCAGCGGTGGCCTAGCAGGTAAAGAAGCGGCCCCGTAATCAGAAGGTTTCGGTTCGAACCCCGTGCCACTGAGGTCCCTTTGATGAAGGTAGCGTTCCCACACACTGCACCCCCGAGCACCTGTCATGGTGCCCACGGTCACCAAGGACACGTTGTTTCACAATGACAATCACTTCACTCTCGCATACAGCCACGGTGACCCAGTCCCACAATTTCGGTGTCTGTAGCTTTAAATGCTAACGAGGAGGAGAGAGGCGGTGAACACCCTTCACCAACCACAATGTTTGGTACAGACAGGAAGTCCTGTCTCCGTTTTGCCAGAATGCATGTCTTGTGTGCAAGGTGTGGGGACGGTGCTTTGCTCAGTGGTGCCTTGGCGTTTCGGGATTCGATCCGGCAACCTTCTGAATACGGGGCCTCCTCACTAACCGCTAGGCCACCACTGGCCCTATATAGAAACGGGCCGAAGAACTATTTACTTAAAATGCATTAATGACACATTTATGGCTTATTAACCAGGTTCTGCTGGGCAGTTTTCCATAAAGTCCCTGTGTCTCTGTGCATTTTTCCGTGCTTCACATCACTTAACCCTCAAACACACCAACGCCCGTCTACTGCTGCTTCGTTAGAGCTGTCTGTCACCGTGCATTTTGGGAGGGAAAATAATTGGACGTGCAGAGTTGAAGGCGAAGGTTGTGTGTGTGTGTGTGTGTGTGTGTGAGTGCCCCCCTATTGCTCACTATACTAATTGTATTGTTTGCCTTTTGCACACGCGCACAGCCAGCCGGGGCCTAATTCCCAACACGGTGAATACAGGACGACAGCATGGCATGTTGCATCAGCAGGAGAGAGACGAGCAGGACTGGAGATGGGCTGCAATTACAGAGCAGCAAGACGCTGCTGGACAAACCGAGGGTCCAGTGACCGCGCGGTGGGGTCTCTCTGACAGGCTCGGAACGTCTACCCTACCTACTAGTGGTGCTAGTAGCCTATTGGTTAACACACTCGCCTGTGAACCAGAAGACCCGGGTTCAAACCCCACTTACTACCATCGTGTCCCTGAGCAGGACACTTAACCCTGAGTGTCTCCAGGGGGGGACTGTCCCTGTAACTACTGACTGTAAGTTGCTCTGGATAAGGGCGTCTGGTAAATGCTGTAAATGTAAAATGTAAATGTAAATCTCGGGCAGGAGGTCCCAGTCTGTGGCAGCTTACATGCAGCAGACATTCACAGCCGATGGTCTGCAGTGAGTTGACTGATGTAGAGCAACGAACCGCCTGCTGCTCAGAAAGTAAGTGCAGCGGCGCTTCCACTTCTGGACAAAAAGGCACAGATATTCAACGCATTATGAGCAAAGGAGCTCTGTGACTGTCACCATGGACCCTTCAAATCTGCAGACCCCTGCAGTCCGGTCCAGCAACGCAGCGTTAAGCGTTTTTGCATCTTCTTCCATATCTGTGATGGATTATCTTTAACTCGTCCGCACAAGAACAGCTGACATTCGAGCGCCTGCATCTCCTGCACGTTTGTGAGCGCCTCAGAATCTGATAAATCGTCGCCTGTGAACACACTCTCCCCCGACCATCATTTCCAATAAGTGTCTTATCGTGTAATCTCAAGTCTTTATTTCGCCCTTTCTTTCCCTGCTCCTGCGGTTCCTTTATCTGCCGTGGTCTGTCAGCTGAAGTGTGTGTGTGTGTGTGTGTGTGTGCACCGCAGTGAAAGCCTGTGACAGTAAACCAGGACAAACGCTGTTAGTTTGTGCATTATGAATTGTTGGGCTCTGTGGAAACGGGCAGACCCAGGCGGGGATGAATAAAGCAGCGCGTCGCGCTGAACTCGGCTGTGTGGATCAGGTTCGAGGAACATGAAGGAACATCTAGTGTAAAGTGATCAACATTGTAGAAGACCAATAAAAAATACAACGGAATAAAACCGAAAGGCGTAGATTTAAATCATAAAACATCGGCCACATTTGAATACCAGGATGGTATTCTGCCCCATGGCGGCACCTCAGTCGATGGCATCTGTGTGCGCGTTCGCGTCTAATCTGCTGCTGATTCGGCCTTCCGTTCGCCTCCAAGTCACGCGAGCGCTTCCACGAGGCGTTTTAAATGGGGACGCTTTTAATTGATTTCCTGTTCATAATCAGAGATCTTAATGATGCCGGCGTTCCGATTCAGATGCCTGATCCTGTGGCTGCTGTTTCCTTTGCTCAAAGGAAGTTTATTCTTACAATTACCGCGTCAGACCATTAAAATGTCACAGGAAATATGTTCATCTAAGAGCGATATTTATGTGACGGTCAGGTCTCGTGTAAAAAGTGTCACGCATTGAGCGTCTTAGAGTCTTTGTCTCTCAACAACAACAGTACATAGAACTCCAGCGCTTTCACTTTCACCTCCAATCACTCCGGACTCTTTTGCACAAAATCACTCTGCGCTTTTTACTTTACTGCTCTTTTTTTTATGGCTCTTTTCTCTTTTCTTTAAACATTGTCTTTAACTCATTTGCACACCTTCACCCTACCAGTTACACATATTTTTTACATATTATTGTGGTCTGACGCAGTCGCTAAAGCATTTCACTGCATATCATACCGTGTATGACTGTGTATGTGACAAATAAAATTTGAATTTGATTTGTCACGCACTCCTTCCACACATCGTTCTCCACTTTATTTATTTGTGGCGTAGCGGTTAAGGAAGGTTGCCGGTTCGAATCCCGATCTGCCAAGGCGCCACTGAGCAAAGCGGCGTCCCCACACACTGCTCCCCGGGCGCCTGTCATGGTGCCCACTGCTCACTCAGGGTGATGGTTAAATACAGAGGACACGTTTCACCGTGTGCTGTGGTGCTGTGTCTCACGATGACAATCACGTCACTTTTTGGAATGCAGCAGGGTTGAACTGGTGAATCAGGTCAAGACTGGGACTGTCACGGCATCAGTGCACACCGGAAAATCCTTTAAGACATCAACACAAATTTAGAGCTTGATTTTGTCTGCCGTTCAGCGTTGCATTGTAGGCACAGCAGCTGTGTTGCCACTGGAAACCAGCCCCAACGCACTCTCTATGCAATTAATGGTAATTATTATAGAGTGCGCTCATTATCCTCCTACCCTGAATTCAGGATTGGACCACTCAGGTATACAGACGGTGCTCACTAATGTTTCCTAAAAGCGCCCATTGGTGTTAAATTGCTTAATTGCTACCACTTGGCGCTCTGAGGAATATAATCTGAGGTTTAAATTGTCAAATCATCGTCTACAGTGGCGTAAGGAGAGGTTCTAATGAGAGTTAAATGCAGACTGTGAGTTAGTCAGTGCACACCTTGACATCTGGGCAGTGATGATGATGTGGAGCGATCCAGGCCACTCTCCTACCGTTTTAATCTCTTCACGGTTGCTTTCATGTTCGCGGTGCGGAATTGTAACCGAGTCCATTTGGCAATGTTTTTTGTACAGTTCCTGCAACAGTTCCCTGTGTGGGGTGGTAGTGGTCTATGAACCAGAAGAACCCCAAAGCCCACTTGCTACATCCCTGAGTAAGACACTCACCCGGAAGTGTCCCCATGGGGACTGTCCCTGTAACTACTGCTTGTAAGTCGCTCTGGATAAGGGCGTCTGGTAAATGCTGTAAATGTAAATGTTGTACTGTATTCATGTGGTTCATCATAGAAACATAACATTACTAGACATGATCATTAACAGACATCTGAATCAGGTTTTGGAAGAGAAATCTCAAAATCAGATTAACATTTCCTGTATGTTAAATGATGGCCGGTGAAGCAGGATTGGCCAGGATTGGCCTCTGGAGGGTGCGGTCAGCAATCAGCGCGTGGTGAGGCGATGCGGCTGAAGGTGTGACAACATGACACAATGCTGGCAATGCAATAACGGCGATACCTCATCATAACACACATTCCAAAACCGCTCAGAAGACACGTCTGGGCGTACGTGGGCCATTTCAGCTGTGTGTCTGTAAATGGACACCGGGTCTTGTAAGCTGTACTCAGGCCTGCTGCTGGCTCTGTCATCACTGAAGGCTCACGTTCCGATTGGCTCTGGCGCGGCGAGGGTGTCTCGGCCAGCACCCTCGCGGTCTCGCGCTCTGCTGGACCGTCGTTGTGCACGTCAGGATCTGCCAGCTCTCTCTCTCCCTGCGTGCGGGTGAGCGAGCGCCGGCCCTGCTCCCCGGATCCTTTCAGCTTCTGCTGATCGCCGGGCGCTTCGGTTAAATGATGTGGGTGTCATGGGGGAAGAGTTGGAGATGAAGCCTCCACGCGCAGGGCAATGCAATACAGCCAGGTTACTGCAGTTACGGTAACAGAATTTTATTCACCACAATAAGCTCCTTTGCAACTGCAGGAAACAAAAAAATATTTTTTTTTTACTAATATTTATGACTCACGTTCTCATCTATTCAAAATTGACATGATCAGTATTTCACGAAATGAGCACCAGGCTTTTCCTTTTTATTATACTCATGAGCTAGTTTTATTCTGAAAATATTATAGTCTAATACAAAATATGAACAGAAATATGAGCACGTTGCTGCATTTGGACCAATACCACAGGGCGTTTTCCACAGCCGGGAGAATGAGTTCAGCTTCATTTTAATTTGGTGAAGTCTATGATCAACTCATGCTACCTTCAATAGTAAATGATGGTTCATTTAAATATTAACAGTTAAAAGTCAGTTAGCTGATTAACACTTAAATGTTATATATGTTTTAAACAATTGCAAAAAAAAGTTGGACAGAAAATGCAAGAAATCATAAACTGCACCCCTGTCTCATCTGTATACCACTGAACCCTGTTTTACATTTACCGCATTTACCAGATGCCCTTATCCAGAGCGACTTACAACCAGTAGTTACAGGGACAGTCCCCCCCTGAAGACACTCAGGGTTAAGTGTCTTGCTCAGGGACACGATGGTAGTAAGTGGGGTTTGAACCTGGGTCTTCTGGTTCATAGGCGAGTGTGTTACCCACTAGGCTTCTTCCACCACTACTATTTTATGAGAAGATCCCCCTTTATATTAATTTGCATTGTTTGTTATGGGTAAATTGTCCCGGAGGTGCAGTGACGGCCTCTTCGCACGGCGGCGTGCAGAAGTACCAGTAAGTGCCGGAAAGTGCCAGTTTCCAACCGCTGTGTAATAACTGGCACAAAATGTCATGAAGAACGTTGGCTTTCCAATGTAAAATTTGAACTTGACTTGTCCGTTTCTCTGTTCAGGTGTAATCACCTCACGTTCTGGGCGAGATGGTTGTTCCCGACTACATTCAGCTGAACAGAATGAACTGATATGTAACTATTGGATCTGATATGAAATGTGTCAAAATGTTTTTTTAACTTAATCACATGCTAAAAAAAATGTGTTCAGTTAACCTGGAATGACACAATCGGTGTTAGCTGGCTCTGTATTTTGGACAATGATCTCGTCATAAAGATGAGTTTGTGCTGACTTGCCTCAAACCTACCAATGTCCTTCATCGTTCGTGATGTACCTGCACGGAGAAGTGCAGGTACATCAACAGATGGGCTGGACAACGGTGAGTGAAGGTTCGTCTTATACCTGCTTGGCTGTAATGCATGGCTGGTGCCCAGCTGTGAAATGGAGGCTAAGAGCATGTGCCACCTGACCCAGCTTCTCAACCAACCACAACGGCCCAGTGTCTCGCGGAGAGCTTGATTACATTAACTGAGGAGCTAACTTGAGATTCGAATCTCAAGAGTGTGATGGTTTGTCTGGATGAACGTTCTGTTTGTGAATCTAATGAACTTCACCAACTTTCTGAGATTTAGTTATGCCAAAATGGTGACACGGTGAAACGTGTCCTCTGTATTTAACCATCACCCTTGGTGGGCAGTGGGCACCATGACAGGCGCCCGGTGGGGACAGCGTGTGGGGACGGGACATCATCATCAGTGGCACCTCAGTGGCACCTTGGCGGATCGGGATTCGAACCGGTAACCTTCTGGTTACGGGGCCGCTTCCTTAACCGCTAGGCCACCACTGCCCCATTTGGAACGTGGGAGAGTAACATTACCGTACGATTAAACATGCCCGTAATTTTTTGGCAAATGAAATGAATAAAGAGAATCAACAAGTTGTTAATGCACAATGTTAGTATAAAAATATTCCTTCATATATTTATTATCTTGATCTGGTTTGTGGGGGTCATCTCCTCACAAATTATGGCTATGCATTAATGGTTATGTGGTGATCACCTGTTATGAGCACGTTGCCCTGTCATCGCGTTCTCCTGGCGTATATACGCTCATTTAAGAGGGACGTAGCGCCCGTGATTGGGTCCCCGATTTGTGTGCTCACACTTCCTGACTTACCTGTTAAATAATGATGCACCACCTCAGAACAATTTGGCTCTGATCAGGCAGCGACAGGGATGCAGCGCTGAAAACCACCTCCTCTGAGTTTTCAGCGCTGAAAACCACCTCCTCCGTTTCACTGTCCCTCCTCAAGTCCGTCTTCGGTTTTGGGCGGGACACTGGTGTGGTGTTTAAGAATGATGTCTTGGTTTCTCTGGGTGCGGAAAACAAAGATCGGATTTAAATTGGAATAGAAAAATATTATTTCCACGGCATCAAATTGTAATATGGGAACACTGTTCTGAACGTTTGAATAGCAGAATGCTAAAATTACATTTTTGTTCCTTTTTGGAATGGATTTTGTCTGGTTTTGGATTTTCTTTTAAACCCGTGTGGGTTCCTCAGGGCCCTGTGTGGGGTCCACATGACGTTGCAGTTAATGGTGTGTGTATCCGCCTTGACTGCGTTGCTATTTTTCATGGCTCGTTTTATTTATATCCTTTATGTTTTATTATTCTTGCTACGCTCACTCATATTATAGCATTACAAAGTCCACCGTTTTTGGTTTATGTGGCTATTATGCTCTCTTTTTGTACTAATGGCAGACTTTGAAAGAACTGTGTGCGTGTGTGTGTGTGTGTGTGTGTTTAGGCTTTAACTTTGATGAGTGAAACCTATGATCTTAGTATTGAACGGGCGCTCAAATTAAAGATAAGGGGGCGGGGCCAGTCAGAATGCTGGAGGTTGCAGTTTCAGTCTAGCGAAGTCCAGCTCATAACTGCTAGACAGGGTTCAGCAGAAGATCACACCATGAGGCATCATTAAAAGTTGACACTGTGTGATTGGATCGTCACTTAGGAGACCATGGTTCTTAAATAGACCACCTCTGTCCTGAGTGAGACCTGTATTTATGTAAGACCAGTGAGGGAAATGTGGTTGTGTTCAAATGTCGGGCTCCTGAAGGGCATCTCTCTCTCTCTCTATCTCTCTCTCTGTGTGTGTGTGTGTGTGTGTGTGTGTGTCTTTTAGATGCAGCAGGTGTAGGGCTCTTAATGAATGTCAGATGAGGTGAGGACACATTCAGAAACCAATTGAAAATGTCTCACCTTTCACTTTGTCCCCTTTTCTTCACTTTTCATTTCCCTCGCTCATCCCCAGCCGCCGCCACTGTCTTCTTCCACCTTTTCCCATCACGTGTTTCAGTCTCTCTCACCCTTGACTCTGATCTTTTGAAGTGGTCAGGCTTTAGACCAACTAGTCCTTATTCCACCACACATTACTGTTTGTACTACATCGCTTGCGTGTTTTAGAACCCGTTTCCATTTTTTAGAAGGATGCCTGCGCCAGTGTCACTGTCACGTGTGGTCTGGGTGCTGGCCAGCGGCTTGGTCACAGTGTGGCCTGAGACAGTGTGAATCAGGTTCCTGTGGTTGTCCTGTGGTCGTGTGGGGAGTCCCTTGTGAGTGTGAGCCTTCTCATTCTTCCCTTTCCTAAAGTAGATTCCTTAATGTTTGTTCATCCCATAATTCGACAAAGATGTTTTTTTTAATCCCACCTGCACCCAGCGACACATGACAGCATTTGTTAATAGATAATATGCTAAAAAAATAAGATTTCACTCATTAGACACTTAGACACCCAAAGTGTGAACCTTCTACATGATGGAAATTCATGTTAATAAATGACTATTGCAGCAGTAAAGACAAACACATTAAGGAGAAACTCAACCTATTGAATTTTCATGGACGTCTGCAGTCTTCAAATTGGATATGCATAAAACATGCTGCCTTTTGTGTGACAATGAGACCCTGGTAGGATTACACGTTGCACAGTAACTCAGCGAGGGTTTCAGTAATGCTGCCAGGTCACAGTCTGGACTCCTCGGTGTTGGAATGGTCACTTCAGGATGAACTGGTTTTGCAATTAAACAAATGATTTACGTTTGAAAATGTTGGCACATGGATTGTCCAGCCATGTCCTCCACTCAGAGCTCGTTTGGCCCATGCTCCAGCGGAATGGTGTTGGTTTCCCTCCACCACACTCCCCAGCTCTGCATCGTTAAAGGCTCCAGTAGTCGAGATGAAGTCCATATTAAATGTTAATAAAGTCCGGGCTCTGTGTGAACAGGCTGTTCATCTGCGTATGGAGATATATCTGCTGCAAGTGAATGGCTGTTTTTTGAATGAGCTGCTTCTTTTACTCATCTCCTTACGCCGCCTCAGTCAAGTCTGAATACATGTTGCCCTGGCAACCCAGAGCAAGATGTGAGGAGAAAATGCTCAGTCAATTTCCGTCTGTGTGTGTGTGTGTGTCGGAGCCATTGTCTCCTGAGCCAGCTCATAGCATAATTACTCAGCAGCCTTTACTGAGCGCTACGGCCTACAGCAGGTCCGTGTGGTGCAAATGCACTTGCAATACATCATCATCATCATCAATATTTATTCTTCTAATAATGGACTTTTTTTTTTTTTTTTAATTGTCCCTTAAAACACACAAACCTACAGCCATTCAAAAACACAAGTCTACCCCTCCTGCCCTTCACAAAGTCCCTGGCCAGGTCTTTCCATCATGTCAGGACAGATGTTTGGTCAGTCCACACACTGCTGATAAGTCCAGACGAGGGCCAAGGGCGGTATGTGGGGTTCCTGATAACCTGGGGGAAGGCGTTCACTTTGCATTGACCTCGTTCCTGGATGGACGTGAATTTGAAGGTGAGCCCTATCCCACGCTTTACTCACCGTCCATTAACTGAAGTGGTTGAATGACACAAAAGACCTCCAGCACGAAATGAATGAGTTCAGCAGACCTGCATGCCGTGCGGGTTAATCATTGATTGTGCCTGCATGAAATTCCATTCTCAATCCTTCAGATATTAAAGATGTAACTCACACGAGGCCTAAAAGTAAATTTAACTATCTTCATAAAAATAAAGTGCACACGGTGAAATGTGTCCTCTGTATTTAACCATCACCCTTGGTGAGCAGTGGGCACCATGACAGGCGCCCGGGGAGCAGTGTGTGGGGACGGGACCTTCCGATTACGGGTCCGCTCCCTTAACCGCTAGGCCACCACTGGCTGCACGTTATCATGAAAGCTCTGAGCTTCATTTTTTGTTCGAAGTTCCTATATTTCATCTAAAAGGTGAAAAGGTGGCACAGGGCTCACAGTTGGGCCTTCTCGTAAATACAGTATGTGATTATTGCAAATTCTCCACTTTCATTCTGGATTTTGACTGTTGTGACGTTCTGTATGCAAATGTTACTGTTTTCAATTTTATAAAAATGAAACCCCGCGCATGAAATAATAAATGAATGTTCTGTTTTTCTCATTAAAATATGAGCTGGTCAAAGCTTCCCGGCAGCTATATTTTATTTATGTGCATCTAGATTTTCCTCTTTGATCTAAGGGTTCTCTCTGCTCTCGTTTTGCCGAAGGTAAATGCAGAGTTGCAGTATGTCTGCTGGTGTGGACGTTACTTTCGTTTTTAAATGGCACAGACGTTGTAAATGGCAGACGTCTATAATTACATTAGACGTTTCATAATTGAACGTGACTGATTATACGCTTATCGCATTGCTTTTGCTTGACTATAGGGGGCAGTGGTGGCCTAGAGGTTAAAGAAGCGGCCCCATAATCAGAAGGTTGCCGGTTCGCATCCCAATCCGCCAAGGTGCCACTGAGGTGCCACTGAGCAAAGCACCATCCCCACACACTGCTCCCTGGTGCCCACTGCTCACCAAGGGTGATGGTTAAATGCAGAGGACAAATTTCACTGTGTGCACCGTGTGCTGTGCTGCACACGGTGACAATCACTTCACTTTAAATCGTTCATTTTTGTACTTGTGCAGTTTTGACCTGTCAATCATGGGCTTCCGGTACTGCAGCTGGAAGTAATCCCAGAATGCTTCAGGGCTCTTCAGCCATGCTTATTGCCTCCATCTCTTGTCCTCGATGTATAACTATGAATGGCGTGTGGTTCAAACTGTCGTTGATGTTGTCATGCAGGTTGAGCGCCGCATGGAAAGGTGAGAAGATGCCGTCAGGACAGGATGGCTTGTTAAAATGGTCGAGATCACACGGGTGTCTAGGCATTCATCATGGTGAGGGGGGAAATGGCCGCATCTCAGAGTCTTTCATTCATGTCCTTAGGGATGAGCATGCACACACACACACACACACACACACACACACTGAGTAAATCGCCAGGATAAGTGTATTTGTCTCTCTAATACTTCCTAAGAGACCCCAGAGAAGTGAGGTCATCTTGTTGTAGGGCATAAGCTCAAGATGATGTATAGAGAAGTGTGTGTGTGTGTGTGTGTTTTCCCTGGGTGTGTAGTACCGTCTGAATTTAAGGACGTTTATTCTTTGAGGCTGCAGGGTCCAAATACCCTCCCGAAGCCCACCTGCCCGGTCCCGGTGTGGGACAGCAGTACGATTTCGTTCTCGGCTCATTAATCAGAAGCTGCTGACTTCATTTGTTTCTTTAGAGAAGTGCTTCCTCTGGCGGTTAATCACAATAATAGGCTGTGATGAATGATGATTGATCACTGGTTGAAAATGGTTGCACATAACCAGCGTGATTTTTGCCACTCCTTACTAGTTTTAGTACGAGTGCTTTTCGGAGTGCTCCAGACAATCTGGATCGATGATCGTGATGAAATTCAGCCCGATTTCGGTCATCAGCTTCGGGCATTTTCCACAATCACAATAAACATGGTGTACAGCAGAATCTGTAGTGTGTAAATTTACATAACTTCTAAATAGAGACAGGTGGATACCAGATATCCCAAAATATCTTTGCTAGAACTAGAGCAAGGAAACAAGTGCCTGCATGCGAGCCAATCAGATTTCAGCGTGGACGAGCTTTTACTAAAATTCTCAAGGACCAAAGTTAGGATAACATTGATAAATTGTGACAGAATATGGATCTGAAAAATCAAATCGTTCGATATGAGACAGCATATCGTGATTGCGTTTCTTTTCCATATCGCCGAACTCCTGTTGTCCAGAGATGTCACGTCGGTACTGGTGATGCTTGAAGACGGTCCCCTTATCTGCCATTCCCTTCAGATCTTTGGCCTGTCAGCATTCCGGTTTAATCATCACAATATTATTCTCAGTTTTTTCTTCATCATTCTCACATGTTGTAATTTCTGCCTTAATTCAGTTTTCACATCGTTTTGTCACTTGGTAGCGCTATGGTACCCCTGGCCCACAAGGGGACACCTGATTACCTCCATTACGTTATTGTCACTTGTGAAATAATTATACAGAACGATGACAACCTCCAAAATAATGTACACATGTCTTTGCTTTTTGCACCAAGTCTAGAACATACTATTAATAAGAATACTGAAAAGTATTAAAATGAACAAGCAGTATCGATATAAAATCTTAACAATCTCTACTGACCAGGCTAAAGCGAGCACTGTGATGAGGATAAAAACAGTAACTAACTTCTGCACTGGCCTTTACGGGCGGCAAGATTCAGGTCATTCCCATCTGCAGCTCATCAGATCTGGGATGAATCTTGAATGGTGCATTTCTTGTCCTTCATGGGATTAGAACATGGCCCATTATTCAGTCCGATACTGGGCAATTTTCTGCTTGGGGAGCTTACATACGGCTCCACAAGTATTTTTTTCCATCTTCCACCAGTTTTCTTTATTTTCTCCTTATGTGATTCAGTAGGCAGCGGAAGATATGTTTCTCTCCCTCCACCCCAGTAGCTGTTCAGCATTCAGCTAAAATTCAGCCTTTCCCACCGCTGAAGGTAACTTGCATGACAGATTCGATCTGAAATCTATATTCTCTTTCGAAACCTGTAATCTTTTCCTGCAAGCCAATATGGTAAAATAACTGCAAATACTCAAGCGTAGTAATGTGTGCCTCTCCATGCATGAATCCAGAGCCTAATCTGCAGGTCTTTAATGGAGGGCCATTCACAGTCAAGTCTGCATGCGGTCTTATTCTCCTCCTCACTTAGTGCCGATCAGCCGTCTCATTGTTCCTTTGACTCAACGTTTCATTTGGTAATGATGTAGATGAAGAGTTCATCCTTTTTACTCTCTTTTTCCCTGTTAGAGAGGGAGAGACATCATTGCTTTTTCGGGAGAAAATAAAAGAGCTCCAACTGGCCAAGAGATCTCATCCTTGTCTCTCTCTCTCTCTCTCTCTCTCTCTCTCACACACACACACACACACGCACACACACACGTACACACGTACCTCTAAGGGTTGTTCATGGCTCTGGGTGGCTCCTTTTTCCTTCTGTTGTCCTGTTCCGTCCCAGTTTCCAAGGCAACCACTACAAAACGACTCAGGCTCACTCCTACTTTTCCCCAGTTTGCTGTGCATAGGGCATGCTTTGGGTAGGAAAGGGTTGAATCAGTAGTGACAGGAACACAGGAACCCACTAGGCTACTAATCACACCCAGCCAATGGGCATTCAGTTTCTTCTTGTGGATTATTTCTATTTATTTACATTTTGGATTAAAACTATGGCAATGTCATCTGATTTCCTGTTCCTTAAAAAATAATGGTATTTGCCAGTATCTGATCTGCTGGATCGGATATGTTGGGTTCAAGCTGCACTCTGAACACCTCCCTCTGCAAATGGATCTTGGACTTCCTGACTGAGAGACCTCAGTCTGTCCGGATCGGGCAAAGCATCTCCAGCACCACCACACTGGCCCTGGAGTTCCTCAGGGCTCTGTGCTCAGTCCAATGCTGTTCACCATGCTGACCCACAACTGTGTGCCCGTGGTGGGTCTAATCAGCAAGAACGATGCAACGACTGACAGACTGGTGTAAGGTCAACTATCTATTTCTGAACATGGACAAAACAGAGGAGATGATTGAAGACAGAGGAACCACTCCACTGAACATCGACGGTTCTTGTGTGGAAATTAAAGTTCCTCAGTGTTTTTATCTAGAGAAGAACCTCTCCTGGAATCTCAACACAGGCTGTTGGTGTTGACGGAGGATGAAGAAAACCCATCTCCCACCACCAATCCTCGCCACCTTCTATAGAGGGACCATTGAGAGCATTCTGACCAACTGCATCACAGTCTGGTTTGGGAACTGTACCGCATTGGACACATCACACCCCTCACATGCACCCTTCACCATCCTACCATCTGGAAAAAGGTACCGAAGCATCTGGGCCCTCACTGCCAGACTCTGTAACAGCTCTAGTTTAGCACTGACTGAATGTTTTTGGTTAAATGTTATTCTTGCACTGCCTGTGTCCCATGTTTGCACCTTATGTAGCCCAGTTTGTCGGTGTTGCACACGTACACTTTATGTCAGTATGTAACCTTGTCTAATTGTTCAAATGTAACATGTAGCACCAGGTTTAAATGTCCTGCTCAGGGACATGATGGTAGTAAGTGGGATTTGAACCTGGGTCTTCTGGTTCATAAGCGAGAGTGTTTCCCGCTAGACACTTAAGACACTTAACTCTGAGTGTCTCTAGGAGGGGACTGTCCCTGAAACTACTGATTGTAAGTCGCTCTGGATAAGGGCGTCTGGTAAATGCTGTAAATGTAAATGGTAGGGTGGTTGTAGCCTAGTGGGTAACACACTCGCCTATGAACCAGAAGACCCGGGTTCGAATCCCACTTACTACCATTGTGTCCCTGAGCAAGACACTTAACTCTAAGTTGCTCCAGGGGGACTGTCCCTGTAAATACTGATTGTAAGTCGCTCTGGATAAGGGCGTCTGATAAATGCTGTAAATGTAAATGTAAATGTCATGAAAATAAAGAAAACACATTGAATGAGAAGGTGTGTCCAAATTTTTGGTCTGAATCAGCTTGAGGTAAGTGTGTGATTACACCCCTCGCAGAGACAATCATACCCGCAATCAGATCTGTCGAGCTTTTCACTCAAGGCATTAAGCGTTTGGATAACAGCATTAATATTCAGATCAAGCTCTTACTAGATTGCGATTTGCCCACACTCTCAGATATGGACACTGATTCAGTCTCTACGGGTCTCCCCCTCACAATAATGATGTAAACGGCGATTTTTGATGTGGGACGTAGGAGTCAGGTAGTGAAAAGTAAATTAATTATGCCAGATTTTTGTCACATTGCATTCGTCCTTGGTGTGTGGATGAGGCGGACACCTGCACGTTTTACTGCCTCTGGTGTAAAAAGAGGGCAGCGGTGGCGCAGCGGTTAAGGAAGCGGCCCTGTAATCAGAAGGTTGCCGGTTCGAATCCTGATCCGCCAAGGTGCCACTGAGGTGCCACTGAGGTGCCACAGTCCCCACACACTGCTCCCCGGGCGCCTGTCATGGCTGCCTACTGCTCATTTTACATTTACATTTACAGCATTTATCAGACGCCCTTATCCAGAGCGACTTACAATCAGTAGTTTCAGGGACAGTCCCCCTGGAGCAACTTAGGGTTAAGTGTCTTGCTCAGGGACACAATGGTAGTAAGTGGGGTTTGAACCTGGGTCTTCTGGTTCATAGGCGAGTTTGTTACCCACTAGGCTACTACCAATTCCCTCACCATTTGCTCACTAAGGGTGATAGTTAAATGCAGAGGACAAATTTCACTGTGTGCTGTGCTGCTGTGTATCACAAGTGCCAATCACTTCAACTTTACTTTAAAATGTCCATCAGTTGCCAGTAGTCCATATCATTAACAATACTGTAGTGCCAGGTGTCAGGAGGAGTAATCAAGACACCCAAGTGAAATAAATCTTTATTTAACAGCACAGACACCATGCAAACAAAAGCTAGCAGTCTTGCTTTTTACTCTAATGTAAATCGCTGTTTCCCCCAAAGCCTATCATCTCAACATGCCTTCTTCAAGACGGTGGATGAATCTACAACTGGCACCCCTAACTGCAAACTGACGCGCAATGCATGCTGGACTTGTTCTGCACCTTGAAATGGCACAAAATAAATGGTAGAACACAATTTGAAACAATTTTAGCAACTGGTTGTATACTTATATCGTCCAGTCCTGCATGCAACGTGCAATATCCTCACCCCAACCACACAGGGGTCTGTGCCCTGAAGAAACTAAAATCTCCACAAACCGATTCCATATGAACATGTAACACACATTTCAATGTGTTGTGGCTCTGATTGATTTGTAGTTACATGTACTGACCCTGAGAAAAAGCTAATCAACTGCCTCAGTGCTCTGAGTGACTTTGCATGTCTCATAGTCAACAAATTTATTGTGGAATCATGCATCCATTCATTAAATGATTGTTGAGTAACCCCAAAAATATATATCATATACACGTGTCTGTAGGTTTAAATGCTAATGAGGAGGAGAGAGGCGAGACGAGGAGGAGAACGGCCTATTACAGCAACTGGGCATTTGCAGAAATCACGTACAGGGAGTGCAGAATTATTAGGCAAGTTGTATTTTTGAGGAATAATTTTATTATTGAACAACAACCATGTTCTCAATGAACCCAAAAAACTCATTAATATCAAAGCTGAATGTTTTTGGAAGTAGTTTTCAGTTTGTTTTTATTTTTAGCTATTTTAGGGGGATATCTGTGTGTGCAGGTGACTATTACTGTGCATAATTATTAGGCAACTTAACAAAAAAAATATATATACCCATTTCAATTATTTAGTTTTACCAGTGAAACCAATATAACATCTCCACATTCACAAATATACATTTCTGACATTCAAAAACAAAACAAAAACAAATCAGCGACCAATATAGCCACCTTTCTTTGCAAGGACACTCAAAAGCCTGCCATCCATGGATTCTGTCAGTGTTTTGATCTGTTCACCATCAACATTGCGTGCAGCAGCAACCACAGCCTCCCAGACACTGTTCAGAGAGGTGTACTGTTTTCCCTCCTTGTAAATCTCACATTTGATGATGGACCACAGGTTCTCAATGGGGTTCAGATCAGGTGAACAAGGAGGCCATGTCATTAGTTTTTCTTCTTTTATACCCTTTCTTGCCAGTCACGCTGTGGAGTACTTGGACGCGTGTGATGGAGCATTGTCCTGCATGAAAATCATGTTTTTTTTGAAGGATGCAGACCACTGCTTGAAGAAGGTGTCTTCCAGAAACTGGCAGTAGGACTGGGAGTTGAGCTTGACTCCATCCTCAACCCGAAAAGGCCCCACAAGCTCATCTTTGATGATACCAGCCCAAACCAGTACTCCACCTCCATCTTGCTGGCGTCTGAGTCGGACTGGAGCTCTCTGCCCTTTACCAAGCCAGCCACGGGCCCATCCATCTTGCCCATCAAGACTCACTCTCATTTCATCAGTCCACAAAACCTTAGAAAAATCAGTCCTGAGATATTTCTTGGCCCAGTCTTGACGTTTCAACTTGTGTTCAGCCTTTCTTACCTTGGCCATGTCTCTGAGTATTGCACACCTTGTGCTTTTGGGCACTCCAGTGATGTAGCAGCTCTGAAATATGGCCAAACTGGTGGCAAGTGGCATCTTGGCAGCTGCATGCTTGACTTTTCTCAGTTCATGGGCAGTTATTTTGCGCCTTGGTTTTTCCACACGCTTCTTGCGACCATGTTGACTATTTTGAATGAAACGCTTGATTGTTCGATGATCACGCTTCAGAAGCTTTGCAATTTTAAGAGTGCTGCATCCCTCTGCAAGATATCTCACTATTTTTGACTTTTCTGAACCTGTCAAGTCCTTCTTTTGACCCATTTTGCCAAAGGAAAGGAAGTTGCCTAATAATTATGCACACCTGATATAGGATGTTGATGTCATTAGACCACACCCCTTCTCATTACAGAGATGCACATCACCTAATATGCTTAACTGGTAGTAGGCTTTCGAGCCTATACAGCTTGGAGTAAGACAACATGCATGAAGAGGATTATGTGGACAAAAGACTCATTTGCCTAATAATTCTGCACTGCCTGTAATCAACGCCATTCACCAACCACAATGTTTGGCGCAGACAGGAAGTCGTGCCTGTCTGAACGAACTGGTTCTTCAGAGTCTCGCGTGATGGAAATAAAAATTACATTTGTGCTCATTTTTACATCCAAACACTGAGCGACTGCGATGCTTCACACGTTTGGAAGCCATGATGGTTGGTGGAGATCATGTTTTAGAGGAGGGGTATGAAACTCTCTGGGTGGAAAATGCATGAGAGATGGGAGGTAACCTTTCCCCCTATGACGTCATAAGGGGACAAATTCCAGATCCGACCGTCTGAGCTGCCACTCTCTGAATGGTGAAGCAGAACGACCAAAACACTCTTTACACCAACCGCCATTTCTAGCCACCGCAGGACCGTAGACAGGCTCGGGGAACTTGTATTAACGTTAAATCATCTCACAAAGTGACATGATAGGGGACCTTTAGGTGAACATGCGGGACTGATAATAGTGCACAGTTTGAGAGAATGATGGTTGATCATGAGTTTCCAGACTATGAGTGGGTTACATACCGGAGTATCAGATTGAATGAAGAATGTCTTATTCCAGCATGCAGTTTGCTTTTAGACAATCATACCAGTTCATTGACCTGTAAAACTTTCCACAAACGTTGCCTATAAGGCTCCTGGAATGTGGCTGTGATGGGGCAGCCGGTGGGCGTTTACCAGATCTCCGTCCTAATCTCCCACAAACCGCATGTGTGCAGCACTCCGTTCCAGCTGGCAGAGGCAACTGAAGCCTCATACACACGTCAACAGCACCAGAGCAATGGAGCCGCCATGCTGGTTCCTGACAGTGTGCTGCAGCCATTCTGCTACTCACTTTTATCATGCTTTTTATGTGCTTTCAGCCGTTGAGCTTCATGACGGTTATTCTCTTGCTGCTTTACCGCTTACAGCTCTGATGTTCATTTATTCAGTGAGCATGAGCGTATCACAGGAAGAGGAGTCTGAATTACCGCTACCTTTCTTTCCACCTGCCACAGGAAACGCTCATCAGCTGGGGTTATTCAGAGGGAGGCTGTTAAAGACAGATTAGATATCCAGTATCATAGGCATATCAGCATATTGATGATTGGTTTTCAGTATTTATCTTCAGCTCTAAGGAACACTGAGCACTAAATGGTTCTCCGCCATGTCTACAGCCACTTATTCAAATGACACGTTATATGCAGAAATGTGTGTGTGTGTGAGGGAAGAAGATATCGATTATTATGCTCACCTTTGTTTGAGTCCTTCTGCTGCAGTCAGTTGCACACTGTGATCACTTTCTGAATGGGTCTCATTTTGGAGCAGATAATACCTATTGTTTTCAGTCCCTCAGTCCCCAGCTCATTCTCTCTCATTGTTTTCTGTCCACCCCGGTAAGCAACACACACAATTCAGAGATTCCGAGGTCAAAGATGACATTAAGACTGCTGTAACTGCTGGAAAGTTTGTTAATCATCAGACACAAAGTGGCATAAACTAGTCAGCCAGAAACCACTTATCTGACTGGGGCATTCACTTTCAAAACCAAATTTTGGACCCAGATGTCCACACAGTCTTGACAGATGGCGCTGAGACTGGGTTGGATGAGGGAGTGAGTGACACCACGTCCCCCTTTATCTCCTTTTCTCTTACATGCTCCAAAAAAAAATATTCATTTTCAATTTAGGACTCAAAGTTAATTTTCAATTGCAGCAGAACTTCGTTATTAATTGCACACTTGGACGATCGTTCTTGAGGACAGCTCTGTAATTACATGCGGTCACGCCTAAACAATCTCAAACCCTGTAATGTCACTCCTACAGAAAAATGTGACATTTGCACGTCTCTACAAACGACTGCACGCTTCGTTAATGAAAGAAACAAATAAAGCAAAAGATTTCACGGGGCACATTTCCCTGGCTCAGTTTCCGCCGTAGTGCATGTTGCATCATTCATGTATAAATGTGCGATCAGAGGAAGTACCGTAGGAGTAATGCTGCTACTTAAATTAAGTACATTTACATTGTAGTATGTGCAGGTTTAACCCCCGTCCTGTCAGTTAGAGGTGTGAACTTTCACTGGTCTCACGATTCGATTTGATTACGATTATCAATGCATCAATATCGATGCCTCATGATGCATGCCATACATTTTCGACATGGTCACGTGATGTTTTTATATGCAACAGTTCTTGAATAAAAAATGTCAGTTAGCTATTTAAAAACCAAACGTTTCGCTTTGGGATACATAGCTCTGGTTGGCCTTTCTGGCTACGCCTCTTTTACACACTACTTATCTCTTTTTTCTAAAGATCCTAACATTAACCAGATGGATAGCATCAGTAAAAATGACATGATTGCTTCCCAAGCTCATGATGCTACAGGAGGCAAAAAGCAAGATGATCATGGGTGGTGATGTGGTGCTAGTGGTAGGCTTGTCTTGAAGTACATGCCCACATTTAGCTGTAAACATTTGATTAATTTTTTTTGTCTCTTTATTAAAGAAGTTGGGGTGAAGGTGGTGACCAGGAAACTTACACTTCATGCCAAAGGTAACCCTAGTCAGCTTACAAGAAATGCTTAAGAATAACAGAACAGTTAGCTATGTAAGCAGCCTACATACATTAAAAATAACATAATTTCCAAAATAGTTCAAATTATTCACATACCAAATATTAGTTGGAAACTTTATGGTGTAGGTCTATGCAACTGTGGTTGCTATTTTTTGTTATTGGGTCTGTCAGGAAGACAGACCATTTATTATTGTGCTATGAATGGCAAAAAAGAACATGTCTCACGTTAAAGACCGCCACGCGAAGACCGTCAAACGTAAAGAAACAACGGAGTGGTCAGGCCGAAGGCCTGACCACTCCGCACACGATGATATATTTTTTGTTTTGGTAGGTCGTACGGCCCGGCCACAAATCGGGTTAAAACGTGTAAAAAGTACCGTTTACCATCGTGCCGGGAACCCGTTTTTGGCTCCCTGAGGCTAACCGTTGAAGCTAGCGACCCGAAAATCGAGGCGGGGCCGAAGGCCTCGCCGAGTCTTACGATCCGACGTATGGGACGAGTCGGTGGCACCAACGGGGGTTTGGAAAACCCGGAAAAAGCCGGAAAACTGGGAAAAAGGCAATAAAAGGACACGTCTTACGTCCAAGGCCGCCACGGTAAGACCGTGAAACGCACAGAAACAACGGAGTGGTCAGGCCGAAGGCCTGACCACTCCGCACACGATGATATATTTTTTGTTTTGGTAGGTCGCACGGCCCGCCCACAAATCGGCTTCAAAGCGTAAAAAGTGCGGTTTACTGTTGCGCAGAGGAAGAGGTTTTCAGCTCCCTGTGACCAGCCGTAAAAGCTAGAGACACGGGTGTCGAGGCGAGGCCGAAGGCCTCGCCTCGACACACGATCTGACATATTGGATGTGTTGCTACCGCCAACAGTGGTCAGGAAAACATGAGAAATAGGGAAGAAGGCCAAAAAGGCCATGTCTCGCATTTGTGGCTGCCACGCTAAGGCCGTGAGACGCACAAAAAAAACGGAGAGGTCAGGCCGAAGGCCTGACCTCTCCACACACAATGACATATTGGTTGCTTCTTTGGGGATTACAGGAGGGCCACAAATCGCGTCCAAAACATTAAAAGTGTGAAAAAATCTGGTTTCCAAGAATTTGCGATGAAACGCTTCACAGCACACACACGACTCTCATATCAAATCGTGCGGCTTGTCGTTACGCACGGTTTGACGTATGGCTCGGCTCGGCCGGATTTACGGTCCGCGCGCAATTAGCCAAAAAGCGTTTTCGGAACGCGTTTATTATTCTAGCCCAAAATTGGACTTTTTTGGAGTTTGCGTCCAGACGGTTTGACATACAAAGAAGATATTGATGTCGTCTCGTAGATCTCGCCAAGGCCGACGATTTGACGTATGGTTTACATCTGTCGGACTTACGGATCATGCACAAACTTGGGAAAACAAAAAAGTGTAAATGCGCGAAAAAAGTTTATATATTTGGGTCTGTCAGGAAGACAGACCATTTATTATTGTGCTGAGAATGGCAAAAAACAACATTAAAGAACATTAAAGACCGCCACGCGAAGACCGTCAAACGTAAAGAAACAACGGATTTGTAAAATAAAACTTACCACAGTAAAGAAGCCCCATTTTACAAATCCCATGCCCGCAGCTGTGACCAATGCCCGGACAGACCCATCAAAATTTCCCCTGGAATTTTGGCTTCTAGTTGTGGTTGCTATTTGCATGCATGTTTCTTTTTCATTTCTGCTAAGACGCCAATGTCGTGCTATAGATCTCTGGTCACGTCTACAAATAAAACTGCAACTTTATGCAAATTGTGAGTATCATGTCATGCGTAAAAAAGGTCAGGTGACCACAGTCAGCTTCCAAATAAATTCTTAAAAAAAAAAAAAACTAAAATGTCAGTTTAAGCAGCCTACATACATTACAAATAACATAATTTCCAAAATATTTAAAATGATTCATTTAGCACATATTCAATCCATCTTAGCGAAAATTGTAATAAATGTCTGCCTGAAAAAGAAATCTAACAATATTGACCCGAAGAACAGCAGCAGTAAAGATGACATGCCATACATTTTCTGCATGGTCACATGAGGTTTTCAAATACAAGAGTTAAAAAGAATAAAAAAAGAATAAAAAAGAATTACTGAAAAATTTTAATAAATTATGTCTCACACTTAGCTATTTAAGCAGAATACATACAACTACAAGAAACATAATAAAAAAAATAGTTAGAATGATTCATATACCAAAACTTAGTGGAAAACTTGTTGCTGTGGGAGTTCCAACTGCGGTTTGCATTTATGGCTACACAGTTCTTTCATTCATTTTGGGATCTTCTGTTGAAGATGCGTTTAAAAGACCTAACACCAGTCAAGATGACATGATTTCTTCCAAAGCTAGTGATGCTACAGAACCTGACAAGATCGACCAGAAGATCATAAGAAGTGATGAAGTGGTAGGCTTGTCTTGAAGAAGTACGTGACCATGCTTGCCCACATAGTAATTTAGCTGTAAACATTTGATTAGATTTTTTTTGTCTCTTTATGAAAGAAGTTGTCGCATCATCAATGTATTCAGGATTAAATTAAATACCTTGCACTTGCAAGTAAACGTAATTTCCACTTCTGTACGTAGATTTAACACCATGCATGTATATTAGAGGTGTGAAAACAAGACTCTGATGGGATTATTTAGAGATCGTGGACGTACATTCACGTATTCACGTCGCAAGCAACATCCAGGGTCTCTAAATAGTCCCACAAAAGTCTTGTTTTTACACAGCAAACTACAACGAGCGGAAAAACAGTCTGTGATCATTCTACTCTCCCCTGACGATGCAAGTCTGGTTCAGACATCTGTGGCTTCAGGTGACTTTCTGCCCATTGAAGAAAACCGAAAGCTGCTTTCACGCCGAACGCAGCAACGCTGCACGCCTCGCGGGGCTCAGTGCAAGAAATATGCATGTTTTTTTTATTTCTGATAAGAGGGTGGTAATGTCGTGCTATATATCTATGGAGACTCAAAGATCAGCTTTTCCTCCATTTCCACTTCGTTTGAGTGTTTCGAAGCGGTAGAAAGAAAACTTTGATTCTATTGGTCACGTGAAATTACGTCACGGTCGCCAGGTGTACCCTGTAGATCAGTCCGCCACAGTCACTACCGGCACTACTTTTTAATAAGAATTTTTATAACATCAAGCAATGTCATTATAATCGATGTAATCGATTATGTTCTGCACTGCATCGATGCAATATTGTCTAAGAAATCTAACAATATTGACCCGAAGAACAGCAGCAGTAAAGATGACATGACTGCTTCCCATGATGCTACAGGAGGAAACAAACAAGAAAAAAAGACATTTGAGTGAACCAGGAGTCTCTCTTCAGTCCTCCGTGTTCTGATACCTTTGACACCAATCTGATAATGAAGTAGAGCTTCATTATTAATTGCATAATTAATCTGTAACTGAATATGGTCACGCCTAAACAATCTAAACTCTGTAATGTCCCTGATATAGAAAAATGTGACGATTGTACAAGCGTCACATTTTTTCAGTTTTTCTTAACATTCAGTTATTCTTAATGTCACTTTTTTTTTTCTTAATGAAAGAAACAAATAAAACTAAGTGCATGTTGCATTTTTTATGTATTCAGGATTTGTATAAATGTGCCGATCAGAGGAATTGAAGTACAAGTAATGCTACTTACTCCTACTTGGGGCAGCGGTGGACTAGCAGTTAAGGAAGCGGCCCCGTAATCAGAAGGTTGCTGGTTTGAATCCCGATCCACCGAGGTGCCACTGAGCAAAGCACCGTCCCCACACACTGCTCCCCGGGCGCCTGTCCTGGTGGCCACTGCTCACTCAGGGTGCTGGGTTAAATACATAGGACACATTTCGTTCCGTGACCGTGTGATTATTAAATGCATCAATATCATTGCATGAAGATGCATGCCATACATTTTCTGCATGGTCACATGAGGTTTTCAAATACAAGAGTTAAAAAGAATAAAAAAAGAATAAAAAAGAATTACTGAAAAATTTTAATAAATTATGTCTCACACTTAGCTATTTAAGCAGAATACATACAACTACAAGAAACATAAAAAAAATAGTTAGAATGATTCATATACCAAATCTTAGTGGAAAACTTGTTGCTTTGGGAGTTCCAACTGCGGTTTGCATTTATGGCTACACAGTTCTTTCATTCATTTTGGGATCTTCTGTTGAAGATGCGTTTAAAAGACCTAACACCAGTCAAGATGACATGATTTCTTCCCAAGCTAGTGATGCTACAGAAGGCAAAAAGAAAGATGACACCCATGATAATGGTAATAAGACATGAAACGTTATTTTAACGATTATTTTTTGACACGTTATTAAAGAAGTTGGTGTGAAAGTGGGTGACCAGGAGACCATCTTCAAACCATCTGTGACAAAATTTATACCACCGCTAGAAAATCTGTTCTGTATTGCATTGTTTAAACGAATCTTTACTTTATTTTATTACATATTTTACGATTCCTTCAAACACGCCTTCTGTCAATACATAACGTGCAGGTGTCATGGAAAACCACAGTTATATAGTGATATGTCATGTCTACGAAAACAAATTGTCTTATGAGTAAAAAGAAAATAATAAAAAAGTTTAAAAAAAATTGTCAAACGGCTAGTTATTTAAGCGGCAAAACTTACAAAACACATAATGTCTAAAGTAGTTAAAACTGAAGTATAGCGTATGTACGTTCTTGGTGGAAAACTTGCTGCTTTGGGATACGCAACTGCAATTGCCATTTACTGCTACTCAACTTATTTATTCTTTTAATCTTCTAATGAAGGTGCGACTTAAAAACCAAACAAGACTGACCCAACGGACAGCAGCAGTACATGAGCAAATGTTTTGACACGTTATAAAAGAAGATTGTGTAAATCTGGTGACTAGGAGACCATCTTCAACCCATATGTGTTCTGATACCTATTTTTAAAGAGATTTAACGTTTTCAAGAACATGTTTTTTATATGGCCAGAATGTTGAAGGATAAAATCTTGTGTACTTAATTTAGGTTTTTGTTTAATTGCTAAGTTATTTAAAGATATTTGTTCCTCATTCAATTTTAGGAATGACAAAAAATATGAATGCATTAAAATAAATTGGAAAATTAGTTTCTCAAAATGTAATGATAAGTTTAGGTGCAACGGTTGGAGTTGGCACTGCTGGTTACTTGATCTATAAAAAATTGACTGACCCAAAAAAATTTTTAGCACAGGAATCTGGTGAAGGCAACCAGAAACCCTTCCTAGCTAAAGATAAATATAACTAATATGAAGAAACGGAATATGACGATAGGTTAGACTGAGTTGGTTTTCTTGCCTTGAAATGTAGGACAAATTAATTCTAGGACCTGTTGACTTTGTTTCCTGCATTAAAACAATTGCAAATTTGACTACAAGCAGAAAGAAAAAAAGGCAAACACTTGTAATATGCTAGAAAAGCCGCACTTGATACGTACGGGTCTCTCAGACGACCCGCTGGCACCGACAGAAGATTTACAGGCTTCGGTGTCAATGAAATGGTATCATATTGACATGGTATCATGAAGTCTGCATCAATCACCTTTTTGGTCCAACAGTGGTTCGCTCCATTTATACTTCTTCATGGTGTCATGATTGGCCCCATGAGGTCATCTGGGTTTTCGTATCTGTGAACTAGAGAACTAGAGAAATACATCTGGTCAGTTAACATTGGGTGGCCCTGTACCCTAACTACTACAGGTAACTGATCTGAGCGGATGTATTTCTGCGGAATTCATTTTAGATTTAAACACTTTCAGCAAGCTGTGTAGCATGTGAATAAAATGAGACCCAGTAATTAACTTTGTGGTACTTTACTGAACAATTTTTGCTTAAATCTAGGCTACTTCCTAGTCGGGTTCTGTCTTAGAGAAGACAACTGTAGCCTTAAAATGATATATCACATGTTGGGGTGTGACGTTGCCGACCCCTCATTTCTTTTCAAAATCAGCATAAGCACATTTATGGAAAAAAGAAAGGTAAAGTATGTTTTTGGGGTGGTAGTAGCCTAGTGGGTAACACACTCGCCTATGAACCCGAAGACCCAGGTTCAAATCCCAATTGTGTCCCTGAGCAAGACACTTAACCCTAAATTGCTCCAGGGGGGGACTGTCCCTGTAACTGCTGATTGTAAGTTGCTCTGGATAAGGGCGTCTGATAAATGCCATAAATGTAAATGTTTTTCAGAACTAACTTAACAATGTGTAATTTAGTGCATGTCGGGTTTTCACTTTTGTTATTTAACTTTTTTTTCCCAGCATATCAGTTGACTTATTGATCTTTCACATTAACAAAATCCTGTTGGGCACTGAAGGTAACACAAGCCGAGATCTACGATCTGACATATGGGAAGAGTTGGTGCCGTCAACAGTGGTTGGGAAAACCCGGAAAACTGGGAACTTGCTACTTACAGTATCTCATGGATAAAAGCATTTGATACTGCTGTAATCAGGTTTTCACTCAAGCAAAAATAGCGTTGTCAAACTCACAGATGTACAGTACAGGCCAAAAGTCTGGAGACACCTCATTCAACGTGTTTTCTTTATTTTCATGACCATTTACGTTGGTAGATTCTCACTGAAGGCATCAAAACTATGAATGAACACGTGTGGAGTTCTGTACTTAACAAAAAAATGTGAAATAAGTGAAAACATGTTTTATATTCTAGTTTCTTTGCTCTGATTCCTGCTTTGCACACTCTTGGCATTCTCTCCATGAGCTTCAAGAGGTCGTCAACTGAAATGCTTCTCCAACAGTCTTGAAGGAGTTCCCAGAGGTGTTTAGCACTTTTTGGGGTCCAGCTCACCCCAAACCATTTGAATTGAGTTCAGGTCCGGTGACTGTGGAGGCCAGGTCTCCACTTTTTGTTAAGTACATAACTGCTTCAGTTGCCTTTCCGAATGCAATCTTTATCAGCTCAAACTTCTTTTTTCATTTTCTCAGAGTCATAAAAGCATGCTGCAAACTTCGAAAGGAATGAATCGGTGAATGACAGTATCTTCTCTGTTGCTACAGTTTTTAGAACGCAGATATCTAGATATCTGCTGCTTTCAGTAAAGTCGAAAACATTGGATTTGTGTGAAATGGTGAATGTGAATTGTTTTTTTTCGTATTGTCTTCTTGAGATAAGAAACTATTTCGAAAAAGAACTTGCTATTACAAAAAAAAAAAAACTGAAATTGAATGTCCTCTACGGACAACAACTGGATCACCTAAAACAACACCAAGAACAACACCTAGATCCTAGATCCACAGCCTATGTCTGCATGAGGTCCAAGTACAGGTGGAAAAAGTACTGAAAAAATTGGATTTAAAAAAGTCGCTCAAGTGAAAGTAAAAGAAATTACTTGATTTAGAATGTATTTTTGATTACTTAATGTAAAAAAGTACTAGTCATAAATCCAACACAGACAGCACTAGTTGCTTTTATTGGACTTTTCGGTGGTATTAACTGTACAAACTATGTTTAGAATTCGATTAAATCGTATTATCTTAAAGCGGCTGTGCACCGACACTTCCCATCCAACTTGATGATGCTCGAGAGGGGCTGCAAAGAGGAATGGGCCAAACTGGCCAAGGATAGGTGTGCAATCTTTTGGCATCATCATCATCATCATCTACTTACTCTGTGCCTGAAGTGAAGCATCATTGTTTTCATCACAAGTAAGCAGAATAACGTGAGGAATTTCCAGATTCCTTTTCATTGGTTGTTGTGTTGCGTTCTGCCCAGATAGAGTGCTGCTATTTTCTGATTGGCTGTTGTGCAGGCCTTTTCCTTTTTTGATTGGCTGGTAACTGGCCGGTTCTAGGACTCGAAAAATACAGATGTATGACAGTTTACAGATTGTTGTTCTTTTGTTCAATTATTTGGACCACGTTGTGTTGTTGAATACACAACAAAATTTCTCCTCTGCTTGTCCAGGGTGACCGGTGTGCAACAAAAATGCGCCGGTCCAGTGTTTCATGGAAAGTAAGGCAGAAAAACAGATCATGTCAAAATTGTGACTGTACGTAGTTAATAATAATAGGTTGTAAACGCACTGTTGCCGGTTGTGTGATATCTCTCGCGCCTCTCTTTGGTCAGTTCTTTTCTTGCGTCCCTCTTTATGTCTCTTTCCTGTTCAACTCTCTCCCTCCTCCCCATCCTACTAAAGGCCTCTGTCGTCATGGTGATGCTGGGGAACTGGCCATGGCCTTGTTTTATAAAGCCTGAGCACAGCATGTTGCTTCTGTGTGTTCACATGGATGGAGATGCACGTGCATGTGTGTGTGTGTGTAAGAAAGAGAAACGCTGCTGCCCCGTGAAGAGCTGTGGAAGCAGGTGATGACGCTGCAGGTCTGCGCTATTGATCAGGCACATCTAAAACTTCACCTGGCCCAGGCAGACATGTGAGTGTGCTGGAGATATTGGACTGGTGTGGTCAGATCTCAGAATTTATTTGTGTGTGTGTGTGTGTTTGGTCTCGCATGGTGAAGAGGACTCTGCTGTTTCCTAAATGGGGTAATACAGAGCAACACATCATCGGTTTTGTGTGAACTTTGAAAAAGATTGTTGCTGTAGAACACAAGTTCACCCTGAAGTCTCCTGCTGAATCTTCTGCACTCCAAAGTTTCTTTATGACGGGGGCTGGAATGTGACTCCCTGTCAAAATACATACGTGCACAAATATCCCACAAACGTCTTAATATCCAACGATTGCACCATGTGTACATGTCAAGAGGAAGCTCGGAATTTGAATGGGCAACCTTCTGATTATGGGTCTGTCCCCTTCCCCACTAGTAATCATTAGTAGGGGACGGAAAAGGCGGCCAACAAGAGGCAGAAGGGTAATCCAGAGCATGGTCGGCAATCCAAAAAACGCTTCACAGCAAACGTGAATAAGTTTGATGAATGAATTAGCGGTTGTTCTTGCTCTTCATCGCCATTTTATACTGGCTGTTGTCATGGGCAGGTAGTCCTTCCAGGTTGGCGAGGTCGCCCTGGTGCCCTCTCGTGACCTGGAAGGTGAGCGGAAGCCGTGACAACCTGTTAAGTTTTAGTTTCACCCCATAAACCCCATATGGGGTGAATCCAAAAATTTACATTTACATTTACAGCATTTGTCAGACGCTCTTATCCAGAGCGACTTACAGTCAGTAGTTACAGGGACAGTCCCCCCCTGGGGACACTCAGGGTTAAGTGTCTTGCTCAGGGACAGAATGGTGTAGTAATTGGGATTTGAACCCGGGTCTTCTGGTTCACAGGCGAGTGTGTCACCCCATTAGGCTACTACCACCCAATTTGATTTGACTTTGGTAGGACACGTCATTTCTTTTTATGAACCAGAAGACCCAGGTTCAAATCCCACTTACTACCATCATGTCCCTTAGTAGGACACTTAACCCTGAGTGTCTCCAGGGGGGGACTGTCCCTGTAACTACTGACTGTAAGTCTCTCTGGATAAGGGCATCTGGTAAATGCTGGATATGTAAATGTAATGTTTTTATGGTTCTTGTCACAAATTAGCCTATCAAAGGTGAGCAGATTCTGTCCTTAATAAACTGTGTCTGCTGCAATGACGATGGGAATGAATAAGTAATTCAGGGGAGCTACGCATCATCTTGTATACACACAAGATGTCAACCTGCACTGGTCACACAATTCGATTTGAAGTCACACTATGTGACTTCACATGGTGTTCTCAAATACATCAGTGAGACGAGAGTTAAGACGCCTGGACCAGGCAAAAACACGAATGGCGTTGAGAGGACATTCATTTTGGCCGAATTCCCACCCGGAGCGGCGCCGTACTCACATCAGGCCGCCTACTTTTTAACTAGAATTTTTATGTAACGCCTCCAGAAAATCACCAAGCAATTATGCGATTAATTTCGATTACGATTCATTTCAATACCCCAGAGAGACGGGGACACGTGGGACTGTGAGTTGTGGACGTCTCCGTCAGATGTAATGGTCGTTTCTCATTGATAAGGAGTCGGGGGCGTTTTCCCGAGTCATTCGGCCCCGTTCTGCTCCACCCCCTGCTCTCGCGGTGCTGTGAACGAGCTATGTGATTGGATCGTACATCAACCGCAGTGGCTTGTCAGGCTGATAGCGTCGGTGTGTATGTGTGTGTGTGTGTGTGTATGTGCTTGTTTTCTCCTTAAATCCCAGTTAAGACGAATCTTTCATATGACCAGTAGAGGTCATGTCATATTTTAATTCATATTTAATATCATTCCTTCTGAATGATGTTTGTGACTTCAGCTGATGAATGGACTGAATTTGGGCTGGAATCTGGTTGTGTGTGTGTGTGTGTGTGTGTGTGGTCAGCAGCTGTTGACTCTTTTTCAGCATCTTGTTGCTTGTGGTGAATAAGAATGCAGATTTTCCTGCTTCGTTTCATACGGTGTGATATGCTTCTTGCTGAATTATTCATCTGGCTGTTGACAGCTGTGTGTGTGTGTGTGTGTGCGCGTGTGTGTCTGAATAGGGTCAGTGATGTCATGATGTGTGCCACGTATTTAAAAACTTAATAGTCTTGCATTCGATTAATCATTTGTTACAAAGCTTGTTACAGAGATCTCTAAGGCAAACCTAAAACCTGTGTGTGTGTGTGTGTGTGTGTGTGTGTGTGTGTGAGGCCAGAGGATTTCAGTCAGCTTGGTTTATAACTCTCACTGGACATCATTTATACAGACACCAGTACAACACACACAGACACACACATTCCGTCCTGGCTTCTCTCTGGTCTCCCACTTTTCTTGAACATGCAGGGTCGGTTTGTGTGTGAATATGTTTGTTTTGTGAGTTGATTAGTTAATATTGTATTGATTAACATTGTACTGCATGTACAACGCAGACGTGTGCTTTGTGATATTAAGTTCACAGTGCGTTGGGTACAGAGGCGGTGTTTGTGTGTGTGTGTGTGTGTGTGGCATTAGTGTTTGTAGGAGTGTATTTTTAGGGTAGCTGCACTCAGGGACAGATGGACACTTGTGATCCTATTAGCTGTGTTAATGCCGCAGAAAGAGAGAGTTCCGTCCCTTCAGCTGTGAACCTGTGTCCCTCGCGTCGTCCCTCGCCGCGTCCCTCGCCACGTCCCTCGTCCCGACTTGAGGCCGGGCTCGAGGAGCTTCTTCTGCTCCGTGATTGAGCTCCAGGCTCTGGGGCGCCACCGCTCTGTTCCCCCGACAGCGAGTGCTGGTGAGTGGAGTGAGTGTGTGTGTGCTGCTGCCGTTCTTGTGGTGGTGCAGGGTGGTAGTAGCCTAGCGGGTAACACACTCACCTATAAACGAGAAGACCCAGGTTCAAACCCCACTTACTACCATTGTGTCCCTGAGCAGGACACGTAACCCTGAGTGTCTCCAGGGGGGACTGTCCCTGTAACTACTGATTGTAAGTCTCTCTGGATAAGGGCGTCTGGTAAATACTGTAAATGTAAAATGTAAATGCCGTGTGACACACTCTCCAGGTCACGGCTTCGGACCTGTTTTGATCCGGGACCCACTGGACGTGATTTGTGTGTTTTAGTTGGTTTCAGACCGTCATGGTTCCGTCCCACAGAGAGACGTCAGGTGATGTCAGGTGCCACCAAGCTGAATTATGGGTCTATCAGCACGACATTCACAAACTTTTCCAGCTCAGCACAGCCACCAGTCAGTCGGTTGGGTTGGTGAAAGCCGCTCCACCGCGTGAGCTCATATGACGGATGATAATGATTTCCACCCCACCTGACTGCGTGTGACCGGCTTTGGACGTTTCCTGCGACCGGCGTGCACCGTAGCCAGTTTTGGCCGTTATTCAGCAGTCGTAATCCGCTTCTGTCTCGCTCCCGGGCTCCTCTTCACGACGGGAAATTCGATTTAATTCTCACAATGGCCTCCATGCAAAATAACAGCACGGAGAACTAAAGAGCAGGACAATGGATCTGCGGCGTGCCGGCTCCGCCCCGATGATGGCTCGCTTTCTCCGCGGTGCCACTACCGAGAGGCCATCCCAAAAAACGAGTCCCTTCAGACTCGCTGGGCTCTCATTGCACCGAGGAAAAGGAGGCCGGAGAATCTGCCTTTCTCAGCCAATCAGACATTCTGATCACCGAAGCAGTGGACAGCGTGGAGACCACGGTGTTTAGAGCTAATCTGGAGGTCAATGTTCTCATCGTGCGGCTTTCTGCTGTATTGACACCTGTTTGGAGACCTTATCCTGTCCCACGTCATCTGTGGAGCTCATCCTCTGGTCACATGTTCATCGCAACTGGCCTGGCCATTTCGATACTCCACCTCTGACTGAAAAAGAAAACTGCGAAAAGGTCTTCAGCGACCATCTGGTGGCCTCCAGAGGAGGATAAGACCAGGTCCCTCCACACCATTTTTAAAACCATAATCTAATTATTGACTTAGAAGACCTATTCTAATTGCACAATGCAGACGTTTGTGTGAAATCCATGCATTCGTGTCCCTTTTTGAAGCTTCAGGACGTGAATGGGACAGAAGGCTCTGTTTGCTGTCGGCTCACACCCTTTCAGACGCTTTTCTCCTCACTTCACTCCTCCCCGGCAGGGAATTAGGTTCTCACAGTATTGTGAGCTGGTGATCTCACTGTGATGTGTATTCTGATGCTCTTCGGATCAATATCGTTTCTCATCACGTGACCACAGCTTCGTTGTCCTGAATCAGTCAGTGTGCAGTTAAGTGGTGGAATGATATTGTAATAAACGGCAATTATGATGTGAATAAAGTATACACAGAACTATACAGAATGGTTTTCATCTTCCCAACGGTAACTGATGTGTAGAGATGTTCTAATAGAACTGGGTGTCGGTCTCTCACAACTCTGTTGGATGATGAATGATCTACAGATGAAGAACAATATTGTATTGCTGCTTCTCTACAGACATTATGTCATTGTTTCATGACTATAAACGATGAATGAATTTTTGATCAATGTTTGACATACGGGACTTTGTCACTTTAAGTAAATTGCTGAACAGAACTGAGAACTGTGACAGATCCATCACGGTGGAGCTTCTGCACTGAGCACCTGGGCTTGACTTTGGCGAGTATTCCGTAGATGTTTCGAAAGATCACACTCACACACACACACACACAGTGTGCACTTGTGTGTGACCTGGCATCTGTTCCCCTGGTGAAAGTGCTGAGTGTCGACCGCAGTTGCCGGTCTTGTAGCTCTCCACTCCGTCTGCCAGCCATCTGCTTCTGATCCTCACCTCCCGCTCACCCACTTTCCTAAAAACGACTCCACCACGTGGCGGTTTTTACCGTCGCTGTGCCAGTTCCGGGCTCAGACCGCCAGCCATTCAGTGGCTCACACTGCAGGTGATGTTTGAGATGTTGCTCACCTGTGTGAAGCTGTCCATCATCTGAAATGATAATCGGTGCGCACAACGAAACGTGTCCTCTGTATTTAACCCTTGACAAGTGGGCATCATGACAGGCGCCTGGCGAGCAGCGTTTGGGGACGGTGGCACCTCGGCGGATTCGAACTGATTACGGGGCCGCCTCCTTAACCGCCAGGCCACCACCACTGCCCCACATGCCCCACGTGTCTGATGTCAGAGCTGTGCTGTCCATGTGCTAATTGTCCCACCGCGTCCTCCTCTGCCCAGGGCAGATTTGCATTCCTGCATGGCCCCGCCCGCTCCCTCTTTTTCAGCCCCTGCTCTTCATCTTTCTCCTCGGCTAAATGTTAACAAACCTCTGCCGTGCTTCCGAGGCAGCTTGGGGTTAATTTTATACCGTTTCTGGCATTTCACACAAATTCATTAATTAGTTATGCCACCCAGTTCCGGCATGGGATTGCGGTTGGCCGAAAGGCGTTCTGTATGTCCTGACAGCAGTAATTTAAATCCTGTTTGCCCTTT
This sequence comes from Denticeps clupeoides, assembly GCF_900700375.1. Classification (NCBI taxonomy): domain Eukaryota; kingdom Metazoa; phylum Chordata; class Actinopteri; order Clupeiformes; family Denticipitidae; genus Denticeps; species Denticeps clupeoides. The sequence continues at coordinate 110,532 of NC_041723.1, forward strand.
TACCTTTAATTTAAAACGATTTCCCGGTGGAAAACACAATAGATCAGATATCGATATTGTTAAAATCAACGTTCTGATTGGTGAATAGTACAAATGTGTCATTAGTTCCAGATAAACACGCCCAACGGTCATGTGACCCTGCTAATTAGCTGATCACCCCACCCGCCCCTTTTCTGTGGGCAGGCGTGGGGACGCTGTGGCACGTCACTGATGCTAAGTGGCCGACTGGATGGGAAGACAGGCGCACGCTCGGTACGGGAGAGCGCCCCCCCAGGGGGCAGTTCCTTGGCTGATTATCTCACAATGGGCTGCATTGATGGAGCATCCTATCGATCGTCTGTCTTCGGTCTCATTTCACTGCTGTCGGTTTGAAGACGGTGTGTGTGTGTTGCATTCTATGTGTGTGTTGTGTGGTACGTGTGTGTTGCGTGGTATGAGTGTGTTGCGTGGTATGAGTGTGTTGCGTGGTATGTGTGTGTTGTGTGTGTTGAGTGTGTTGCGTGGTATGTGTGTGTTGTGTGTGTTGAGTGTGTTGCGTGGTATGTGTGTGTTGAGTGTGTTGCGTGGTATGAGTGTGTTGCAATTATTGAGATCAATAAGGCTGACTTGAGCACAGGAATGCATAGCTTCGCTAGCTTAGCCTAGCTTAGCTAAGGTTAAGACTTATAAAACGGTATTTTATAATGGCCAAATATATTCAAAACAATTGTCCAGCCTTACCTATGAAATGTAATCCCCCGGGATCTGGTTTGGAGCGTACAGCGGTTTGTACAGCCCCAAGCAGCACAAGAGTGAGGCATTTTTATGCACTTCTCTCCATAGACATGTATATGCTTCACGCCACAGCAGAGCCTATCGCAATATGGTGGCGACGTTCACGTACGATGCAGCTCGTCATGCGACGTCTACCCAGTCACGAATCTGAGGTCTCCATTGAACCGAATCAAAAGTCATGTGACCAAACATGTCACATCCGACTGAAATGAGACTTCAGTCAGCTCGCAAACTTTGAGAGAATGGATCGGATATGTTGCCGATCCAATCCAGTCCAATCCGTGTGTGTTGCGTGGTATGTGTGTGTTGCGTGGTATGAGTGTGTTGCGTGGTACGTGTGTTGTGTGGTATGTGTGTGTTGCGTGGTATGAGTGTGTTGCGTGGTATGTGTGTGTTGTGTGTGTTGCGTGGTATGAGTGTGTTGCGTGGTATGTGTGTGTTGTGTGGTACGTGTGTGTTGTGTGTGTTGCGTGGTATGAGTGTGTTGTGTGGTATGTGTGTTTTGTGTGTGTTGCGTGGTACGTGTGTGTTGCGTGGTATGAGTGTGTTGCGTGGTACGTGTGTGTTGTGTGGTATGTGTGTGTTGCGTGGTATGAGTGTGTTGCGTGGTATGTGTGTGTTGTGTGTGTTGCGTGGTATGAGTGTGTTGCGTGGTATGTGTGTGTTGTGTGGTATGTGTGTGTTGCGTGGTATGTGTGTGTTGTGTGGTACGTGTGTGTTGTGTGTGTTGCGTGGTATGAGTGTGTTGTGTGGTATGTGTGTGTTGTGTGTGTTGCGTGGTACGTGTGTGTTGCGTGTGTGTTGTGCACGATTCGCTGCCATCACCAGTGTCATCTCCGGTCCCTGCGGAAACAGCAGCTCCATGTTAATTAGCATGAGTTCAGCGTTCGTTCTTAAACCGTCTTCTTAATCACATTAAACCGAAGGGCCAATTAGAGAGCGAGCGTTTGGGGGGGCTGAGTAACTCCAAATAAGAGAAAATCCTTTTTAAACGAGAGTTGCTGAGCACAGAGACCTCTTCCCGACTCCATATCCCGTCCCTCCGTCTCCGTCCACTTTTACTCGTAATTATTCGCTTTCTCTCCTGTTCCTGAGCCAGCAGGCTCCCGAGAGAGATCGAGAGAGAGAGAGAGAGAGAGAGAGAGGGATGGAGTCCGTTGGCTGAAGGCCTGTTGCAGGGGTAGATAGAAGCCACAAACGTGTTAGTAGAAGGATGCGTGTGTGTGTGTGATGGTGCAGTGTGGGAACTCTGTAATGAAGTGCTGAGGTTCTCGTGAATAATTTCCTATAATTGTATTATAATTGTATACGGGATAGAGCCATGCTCCAGCTGTATCCCGTTCATTTTAGAGCAGTAATCGAGCCTAAAAATGTCCAATCTGACCCCTCGGGACCAGTACAGTTGCTAGACTGAGCTAGACAAGTGCTAGACTAAGAGGGAATGTAAAAATGTGTGTGTGAAGCCTCCTCACCATCCATCTTCACATCTGACGAGAATTTAAAAATCTAATTAACAATTTGTTCAAAAACGAACATTCGTTGAAAAAATGTACAACATGTGAAACCCATTTACCACAATGGAAAGGGTAGGTACTATAGACCTGATGGCTTGGGCCAAGATATGCAGATGTTGTTCATGTATCCATCCATGGCAGAGATGAAATGAGAGGGAACAGGAACGGATTGGTGTGACGCTGTGTCACTGTGTGGTGTAACTATGCTCGATGCATCTTCTGGACACCAAATTCTACTCAGTTGTCTATAAGTCACTCAAATTGAATGTAAATCCCCAAAGATCTCCCTCGTTCACCATCCATAAGCATTTCCTCCAGACCTGGATCATTGGAAGGGGACGGAAGAGCAGAAGCGTTTCAATGTTCGAACTATGAGGCATTAACATGTTCAGGGAGATTTCTTGCTGTGCATCATTATTTCTTCTCATGTTGTCTATTAAGACACAACTTTTTACATTTTGAACCAGAGAACGGACCGAAATACTTAAAGGACGTTGGCACGCCGAGGGAGCTTTCCTTTCGCGAGGTGCATGTTGGTAAATGTATTTACTCTGATCCCATCGTAGCACTTCGGGTCCTGGGAAAGGGGATCGATATCACTGAGACGTGAACCCTCATTTCGTGACCACCCGCCACCGCTTTCATCCCCGATCGGATCCGTGGGGGAACCTGGACTCATATTCTGCCTGTACACCCACATGCTCACCGGGGCAGAGGTTCATCATCTAGTCTAATAGCGAGTGACAAAGCTGTCCTCACTCGGCCTCTATGGGGGTGAGGAACGCACAGTAACGGGTCCACAGCCAGTGGTTACTTCACACAAAGCCCGGTTGCTTCTGCAAACGACTGTAGGATAGACGTCTGGGTCCTTTTTCACGTTCCAGCAGCAGCTTCCAGTGTTGCTTTCATGCCATCTTTTTGGTGCCCTGTTGTGAAATATTGCACACAAACCGTTTAATGAGCAGACAATTATTTTTGCTAATTTCATTAGCCGGGGGTCTTGTTTCCTCGCAAGCTAATTAGACGCAGCAGAATTTTATGCATCTTGCATTGCTGGATGTTTGTCTTTTCTGTCCCTTGGGGGGGTTTCTGTCTCTTGCAGAGGTTCAACTGTTATTAGAGACCACTTCTGTAGTCTCAGTCGTTGTTAGACGTTTCCTAGTCGAGCTAATCAGAAATCGGATTATGCGAGTGATAAAAGACTTCCTGTGAAATTTCTCGGTACAATTTACTTGTGGACATGACAAAAAAAAACATCACAGAGCGCAGTACTTGGATGTTGACGTCGTTGAGGATACCAAGGCATGTTCCTTAGATAAAAAATAGGATTTGAAGCCTGGAGAGGAATGAACCCTCTGTATTTAACCATCACCCTTGGTGAGCAGTGGGCCGCCGTGAAGGGCACCAGGGTAGCAGTGTGTGGGGACGGTGCTTTGCTCAGTGGCACCTCGGTGGCACCTTGGGATTCGCACAGGCAACCTTTCGATTAGGGGATTACGGGTCCGCTTCCTTGCCAACTCGGCCACCGCTCTTCCAGAGTCATTAAAACCGACTCTGAGATTACAAACAGACTTGGCTGCTGACCCAGGAGGTGCTGTAGTCATTCAGACAAAGGTCACCAGTCAAGAGACAAATACAGTTCATCAAATGCATCTGCGAAGAGTGTAAAATGGACCCAGGACTGAACCCTGTGGAACCCCACATGACAGAGAAGCAGTAATCGATATGCCTGTGACGATTATTTATTGCTGCTGCACCACTTTGTCTTCTATGTCTTCTGTGTATCACGTCTTATGTTCTGTCTACGTGGGAGGGGTTTCCAAGTGAGAATTTCATTGTGCTCCGTACGCTGTACTTTGTACATATGACAATAAAGTTCAACTTCAACATACGTAATAATGCATACACCAGTTATTGCTTGAAGAGTGTTTGCTTCTGATTTACAGAAATGAATAGATAATGACGGTGACCTCAGTCAACACGTCCCATGTGAATGCCAAGAAAAGTTTTGTTCTTTCCTGCGGTTTGGTGTGGAGAACTTCATCCTCCTGAAGTCTTGTGTTTCTGGGGACGGTGCAGCACGCGCTCTGTGGATGTAAATTGGTGTGAGCAGCCGGTGTATTGTGCATGTCACCAGATGGGGACATGAATGTCAGTTTTGGACAGTATTTCTCTGTGCTGATCAGACGCTGCTTTAAACTGCAGAGTTGTCTGTGTGATTATGCTGCAAGTGACTTCAGAAGATCAAAATCAACATTCTAATCGGATGAACGTCAGAATGGCTGAACAGTTCCATTAATGAGCCGCTGGTGCTCACACACACTCCGTATACGTGTGTGTCGAGCCAAGATTAAGCGTGTCTTTTGTTTAATGATGGGCGGTATCGATTGCTAATTTCCTCAGCACCGGAGCGGAGATGCAGCCCCGCTGATAAAGCAGGCGCGTTCTCCAACTTCTCCACCTCCGACCGCGGCCAGCCGCCTCAACAATCGCCCCACGACGTCCAGATGGGACGTGGAGGCGGTCGTAAAATATAATTCGAGTCCAGTACACCAGGCGACAAATGTCTACTTTGAGCAGATTTCTTTATAAAAACCAGAGAACGTTCTCCTAGGACCTGAACTCAGCCACACACAGAGACACAGACACACACGTCTTAATGCAGTTGCAGTTCCTCACTAACAGCCAGTGTGATGTGCCGCACTGACGCAGGGACCATGAAATGAACCTGTCTGCCCCGTCCACAACTCCACGTCCCCCCCGGTGCTGCAAGAGGCGGGGGGGGGTAGATGGACCCGGACCGTTCGGATCCCCACTGCATCGCTGACTGGCGAGACAGGCCGGGATTAGAATTCCGCTGGGAATCAGAGAGGGCTTCCGTCAGTTGACCACCATGCTCTCCCGCCCCACCTCCGACCACCTGGATCCATCATTTTTACAGCCCTGCATCCAAACGCTTGTGCGACTTGTGTGTGTGAGACGGTGTACAAGTGTGTGTTCGCATGTCTGTCGGATGTGCATTACTATCTGAACTGTTCCTGCCAGAACTGATTGTCGTCTTTATGCTCCCCTCATCTTCACCTGCCAAGTCCTCTTTCATGCCTCCATCTCTTCATCTCCGCTTCCCTTCTTCAACGTCACTCCGAGCTCAGCAGACATTAAAGATCTACACGCACAAATTCACATTCCCACATTCAACAATTTCCTTTCCACGTCAGTCGAAATTAAAATGTTAATTAGTTCCAAATTTGTTCTATTTGATTGAAGGTCGTAATTTGTAACGTTGAGAAGTAAACACATTTCCTGAATATTCTGACCATAACTCACAAACATTTAATGAATATTTCTCACAGCTTGTAATGGTTTAAGTAGTTGTGTAATTTAGCTTAGTTGACTCCTCACATCTCTCTGGCGTCACATCTCTCTTCTGTCCCTCTGGTCCTGAAGCAGATGTCTGGTTTTACTTTGAGCATTTGGGGGGTCGTCACCCCAGGTTGTTGGGGGGGTCGTCACTCCAAGATTAGAGGAGTAACGTGAAGATGTGAAGATTTTTATAATATTCAGCAGACGTGAGCCGACCCTGCAGAGGTGGCCTGTTATTTATTTAACGTCAAAGATTTAAAAGCCAGAAGCTCTAAGATGTCACAGTGTTAACGGTTTGATGTTTATAACAGGTTCTCCACTCAAGTGAAGTGAGCAGTTAGATCCACAGCACGTAAACATACACACACACTCACACTCATACACACTCATACACTATCATTTTACACTGATTTCTGTTTCTTGGATTGAAAAACAAACCAAATCGGCACAGTATTGATCTTTTCTGAAGAGTGTCATAGTAAGAGTCCCCATGCTCAGTTGGAGACCTGCTGTGACCTTCAGAATGGTGGCACTGTTGCAGGACCTTCTACAAGTTCATTCGTTCTCGCAGGTTATTACATTCATGCTGTGGTGTGCAGCGGTCAGAGGAGCAGACGTCCACTCGGGCAAAATGGGCGAAGATCAGCGCGTCTTCGGCGTCTGCTGGTTGACAGCAGAGTGATGGCGAGGAACATTTGGAGGCCTCAGACGAGTCGAACCATGACAGATGTCACCACATGAAGATGGCTCTGTCAGCTCCCGTCCTATTTCTGCACATCATCTAGAGAAGTTTCAGGTTTATTATTGAAAGCCTTGTTCATTTAGCAAACATGCTAGCAGAGCAGCCAAATGCTCAAGTTGCTACTGAACGACTTTTATGAGCATAAACAGGTTTGGAAAAATGACTGTGGGGAGACAACAGAGTGTAAAAAACTCCTGTAAAGGGAGAGAGAGAGAGAGAGAGAGAGAGAGAGAGAGAGCCATGAGAAAAAATGAGAGGATAGAGCAGACTCGAAAATCCGGTTTCAATGGAAAGACAGCTGGGAAAGAAAGTCCCCTTCCCCCCATGCGAACAGATCTTTATACCCCTGGCCTACAGGAAGTTATTACAGACCAATCAGAACCTGTTGTTTCTGACTTCACGCCCCCAGTGCCTCCCGTCTGGGGAAGACAAAGAGAGTGGGCGGTCCCGCCGGCCGACACCTCACACGTTTGGCTCGGGGGCCTTCCGTCTGGGGAAGACAAAGAGGTTGGGAATTCAAATGTAGCCGATGGTTCCATGTCCTTTACGATCTTCAGGCGTCTGAGATCACCCTTGTAGGGAAACCTGCCTTCTTGACAGAGATCAAACACAGCAGCATACATAGAATATTCAACTTGATCAAAGACTTTACACACTTGGTTGGGTTCTTTGTCTGGAGTCTGAAGACTTGGTGGGGTTCATTGTTTGGAGTCTGATGAAGTCAAAAGGTTGTGGTTTTGCATACAGATTGTACATGTAGAAAAACAGCGTTCATCGTACATTAAAACCAAACCAGAAAAACAAAAAACAACAATGATCAGATATTGCAATGCAAAAAACATGTAAATATAGTAGGACTCAGGGAATTCATAACTCTGCGAATTTGCATCGACTGACTGAGTCCAATCAACAACAGTGGCCGGAAAATAAATACAAATAAAAAATCCCACCATGTGATTAGAGAATTACACCTTTATTAGGGAATTCATAACTCTGCAGATTTGCACTGACTGACTGAGTCCAATCAACAACAGTGGCCGGAAAAAAAATACAAATAAAAAGACTTACGGTCGCAGATCCACATCCGAGCAAAGGTATCACGGCGGGATCACCATTTGTAAAAAGACCGTGGGGAGAGAACAGAGTGTAAAAAACTCTTTCTCCCTCCACACAAAAGCACTGTATTCAACGACTCCAACTTGATGTTACCTGGCAGAAAATGGCATGGCACAATAGAGGTTAAAAATGAACAGTTACACCGGTAAATTATTATTGCAGTTATTGCATGTGAATATTGTATGCAAAAAGGTACCAAGGTTGCAGAGAAAACAAAAATGAGAAGAAAGAATAAAGGGAGAGAGAGAGAGAGCCATGAGAAAAAATGAGATGATAGAGCAGGCTCGAAAACCGGAAAATCCGGTTTCAATGGAAAGCCAGCTGGGAAAGAAAGGTCCCTTCCCCACATGTGAACAGACCTTTATACCCCTGGCCTACAGGAAGTTGTCACAGACCAATCAGAACCTGTTGTTTCTGACGTCACGCCCCCGGTGCCTCCCGTCTGGGGAAGACAAAGAGAGTGGGTGGTCCCGACGGCCGGCACCTCACACGTTTGGCTCAGGGGATGTTGGAATGCAGTTTGACAAAGTGAGGCAAAAACGGAGGTGTTGAATCTCTATGCACAACAAAGGCACAGGAGTGTCATGTCTCCAAGACGTCCCATCTTACAGTTTCATGAGAGTATTGTGTACAGTCGTACCGGACAGACGCAGTACGCCGCGCCTTGATTTCTCACCGGCCTAATTGGGCCTGATGAACCAGCGTTCGTGTTTTCGTTCTCAAAGCAATCACATGGCACATTTCAGATTAATAGACGTAGAAAATGAATCTATAAGGCGTCTCATTTCGTGCTTGTTAGAGGCCGATGGGAGTCAGAGATGACATTACATGCTTCATTTCTGCTCGCTGAACCCTCGTGGCGATGAGACTTGCTTTCAAAGAACAGAGGCGGCGCTGATTGATGAACGGCGAAGACATCGCTGGCGTGGGCCGAACGGGGACTAATAAGTGATGGATCGCAGAAGCCCCTGGTCAAGTTGAGCAGGCGAGCCGCGCTAATGGCATCGCCGGCGGCCAATCAGCGTCGCCGCAGCACTTTATTGGAGACAGCGCTCCCGCCAGACCTGCCAGCTGAAACCGCCGCTCAGCGGCTGGATTAGTGTGGAGGGGAGGAGCCTCCCAAAACTCATTATCCAGACAGACAGAAAGTCTATTGATCCAGGGGGGGATTTCGGAAGCTAATATGATGCACAATACACAGAAGGTCATAGTCCAGCCAGGGGTCATTACAGTGCAAATCATCGCACGAATAATAGTTATAGTGTATAATACTAAATATGAAATACAAAATGAACGATAGAGGTGGATGGAGGCATGAAAACTTCTGACCATATTCCCAGTAGAATGATACCGAAAAGGGGAATGAATGGACATGGCTAGTAATATTAATATCAGGTAATATGTTCATCTTGAAAACTGATAATACTGCGAAATGATAATAATTTACAAATTAAGTATATAATGTGCTGTTTTATATAAATGCTGTGAATGAATCTGTTGCTGCAGTAATTTATTATTCTTCTCCCATTATTCATAACTATTATTAAAACAATATGTTCATTTTAATGCTCTGCTCAGAACCAGCTGTGATATTGTTTTCACTTCTCTCTGTTTTGTAAAAATGCGGCAATATAATTAATAGACAATTTCATCCAGCCCTAAGTAATACCATGAAAGCATGGCAGATTAAAAACTACATTTAGTCATAATTATTTGAATAAATATGTGGTGCCGAAAGGTAAACAGAGAATAATAAAGCCAAGTGTTTTTACCGAGATTTCGAGGGATAATGGTGAAAGCTCTCAAGGTTTAGTGGAGGCCGGGTTCTTCCTCTCTGCTCCTAACAGGCACAAACTTATTCTTGTTCTTTTTATTCTACAACGTTAAATGAAGAGTGAAGTCCATCACCACCACCGCATCAAATCAGTCGGTTTTGTATTGTGTCAGGCTATAATGAATTGATTGTGTGTGTGTATGTCTGCAGATGAAAATGTAAATCCACAAATGCAAGATAAGCATTTTTGTTTATGCAAATGAATTTATGTTTACATTTACATTTACAGCATTTACCAGACGCCCTTATCCAGAGCGACTTACAATCAGTAGTTACAGTCCCCCCCTGGAGACACTCAGGGTTAAGTGTCTTGCTCAGGGACACGATGGAGGGGAATGGGGTTTGAACCTGGGTCTTCTGAGTGTTTTTTCCCGCTAGGTTACTACCACCCTTACTTCAGTGTTGTGTGCGATAATGTATGAGTCTGTGTAGGATGCCCATGAGGTCATGTGACCTCCAGTTGTGCCTCTCTTATTCATACGTGTGCTCTTTTATAATAGAATACATTTTTGATTAAAGCTGCTTTGGTTCTCAAGCAGATGTGGATTATAGTCACTAAAAAATCATATTCATATTGACGCTGATTTGCCTAAAAGAAAACTAAACTAATGACAATTTGTCAAACAAAATGGATCGAATATATATTGTGAATACACAACTTGCTGTAAACTGTGATCTGAGAACAGCTGTGTGTGTGTGTGTGTGTAACTGTAAAGCATAATGAACCATGCCTAAACACTTTGTAATGTTACCCTGGAGTGCGTGATTGTTCTCGCCCGTGATTGTTTGTTGCTGTTTATTAGCTGCAGCGATCTTCTCGTCTGTCGCCGCCGTCACTCGTCTCCGCTGGCTCGGGCGCTGGGCTCCGGGCTTGTCTGGGTGGGATTTATTTATCGCTCTTTCATGCACCACTGTGCTGTTATTAGAGAAATCCACAGCACCTCACAGCAGGGTCCCAGGTTCTTCCTCTGCCTCTCGATCTGTCTCTCCTGTGGAAGAGTGTAGAAGGTCGGTAGGTCTGGGGATCCCTGTGTCCTCAGCACCACAGCCCTGTTTTCAGGTCCCTGTTCAGGGCGGGCAAACTCTCAATGTAACCCATTAGTTATCACTGTGAATAATTTGACATATTTAACATATTTTGTTTGCTGTACGCTCACGCTGATCTGTTGCGTATGCATCAGTCTGCAGGGAATTATTACAAAATGACTTTATTGGCTGCCTCTTATCACATTGTTCCGTTTTTCATCGATTTACAAGCCTACCGTGAATAAAATAATGTAAAAATACGTGGATGAATGCAGTAAAGTGCACAATTGCACAATTTTAACCTGGCGAGGTGAACTGCTGCTCTGGTGTGGTTAACCTGGACTGGGTTGAACTGTATTCACTTTATTTAACATGAAGATTAGACTGTTGGGCTGAATAAAGTGTCTGTCTCTCTGTTTAACGCGGTAGTAGAAGGAAGTGCCCTTCTGTTTTATTAGCCTGTGAATGTTTATTATCCAGTTCTTTTTAGGGGACGGTGGACGGCTGGCGAACCTGTTGAAAGTCCACGAAGACACAGAGCAGAGGACCACCTCATGACAGCAATCGCAGCTTCCTCCACCGAAGCACGTTTGTGGAAATTATCGAGTCTGGCGTAATTGGGTTTAGTGAATAAATCAGGGTGGTTGTTATGGGGTGGTTATGGGGCGACATTAATGCTTTGGGATAATGGAAAGCATGGTTTTCCTCCAGCCAAGCAGCACTTCTTCACAGCTACCTGAAACGGGTGCTTAATTCGGACCAGGCGATCATTAATATTCCGAAGAACCCCTTGTTTAAGCGAGGGCCTCCAGGAGCAGGACGGTGAAGCACCAAGTCTTTTATTCATAAAGGGGGCATCAGTGTTTCACGGAGGAGGGAAGGCATGGAGCTCATTTGAGAGTCAAGGTTAATGCAGACCACAATGCCAGCATCTATAATCGTTCTAACCGGGCCATTGCAGAGGTCAGCCAGGATACAGACCTGGCCCATCATAGCATCCATCAACAGGGATTGACCCAGGGGACATTTCTACCCCAAATTTTTATTCATCAATATATATTCACAGCCATTGTTATATTAAATGCCTGATTTGTGAACTTTCCGATTCTGTTGGTCTTCTGTTCTTCATAGCCTGGAATAATAGCTGATGGAGACCACAAGGGGGCGATCTAGTAATGCTTCCTTTTATGATAAAAACTCATAAGGAAAGTTTTCTAATTCCAAGCCTAGTTAATATGTCTTAAAAATTCTTTTAGATGCTCCTTGATCTACCTCCATGTGGAATTGGCTGGTTTGCTGACCTACTGGTCTTCCTCTCCAGCAGGACAGAGGCGCTGATGTAAGAAGCGTGAAACTCCCGTAAGCTCCTCCACACTTCTCTCAATGCTACTGTCCACGCGCCGTTTTCTCAACCGGATCTGCTGCGAGTACATGCCCATGCCGACGCATAGCTTGTGAAGTTCCGGAGGACCTGGACCATTTCAGGCTTACTGTAGTAAGATGTTGGTTGACTGTTATGAACTGGGGTGTTTTTTTCGTGGTCTGTAGAGTATAGTCATATATCTGGTTATATATCAGTTTGTATTCTCGGCAGATTGGCCGTTACGTCAGCATAAAGCTCCAGGAGGTTTGGGAGGTTGATGGCATTTTGAGCCGTGAAGTTGGTTGATTACCAACAGTGTCACGTATTATCGCTGGCTTTCATCTGTGTTCTTAATTTCTGTATAATCACAGGATTTATCTTTCCTCTTTTCTCCAAAGTACTGAAGCACTTACGAAGCGTAATTTCCTGGAACTGTTATCTTGCCTCGTGGGTTCAGGAGGACCCTGAAGGAACCCTGCTAGCTCCTCCCCATCGGCTCCTGCTCATCTCCGAGCGCTGACACAGGGGCCGATTGGTGACACCGGGTACATTTTCAGGTCATGAGGTCATGTGCACTCCTGACCCTCACAACGCTTCCCATGAAGAGCTTCTCGGCCTTTTGGCTAAGATCATGTGTAGTATCTGTTCTTATCAGTTTAATATCTGATACGTCCCCCAACCGGGGACCATATATTAAATTGATTATTGAAACAGGGAGAACAGTGCACTCCCCACTTGGAGAAACTGGGGCGGTTGTGGCCCAGCGGTTAAGGAAGCGGCCCCGTAATCAGAAAGTTGCCGGTTCGAAACCCGACCCGCCAAGGTGCCACTGAGCAAAGCACCGTCCCCACACACTGCTCCCCGGGCGCCTGTCATGGTGCCCACTGCTCACCAAGGGTGATGGGTTAAATGCAGAGGACAAATTTCACCGTGTGCACCGTGTGCTGTGCTGCTGTGTTTCACAATGACAACCACTTCACTTTTTTTTTTTTTATGATTCATTCCTGCATCCGTCAGGGAATCTTGATGGATTAAGTCCATTTAAAGAGCAGTTGGTTTCAGACTGGACGGCTGGGTCTATTTCACTGCTGGCGTTGAGCTTCTGGATTTTTTCTCTTCTCACGTTGTTCCCAATTAAAACGACAGCCATGACGCAGCGACTGCATCGTTCCTCACGTTTCATTGTCCCCTTTCGGCTCATTGCCACTGAGCTGCTGAGCAAAAAGATGGAAATCGGGTTTAAGGAGCATCCTCCAAAGAAAAAGTCTCCGACTCGACCTTTTATTCAAAATAACGAGTCTGCGGGTGCGGCCGGACTCGCCGTGGCGTCTCACTCAGCCTGGGTTTTGATCAGTTTGGCCAACAGGGGGCTGGAAGGCATATTTTGCATATTGCACACGTTTATTATTGAAATTCTCAGGAGACAGGAAGGCAACGCAACACACACGCGCACACACACACACACGTTTTAGTCATTAAAATATGTTGCCTGTAGAGAGGAAACGTGTAGAAATTCCTTGTGATGCATTATTCAAATTGACCATCAGCCAATGACGAGCTGAGACCATGGAGACCTCAGTGAGTGGGCGGAGCATAGTCGTACCCTAAAGTGGTGGGTCTGAGTCCTGTAGTGTCACTTTTAGGTCCACGTATGGCTCAACCCTGCAGAGTAAGTGGTGCTGCTGGGAGCTGAAGATCCATCCCAGGGCTCCTCGGGGACAGTAATCTGTTGCTCCGCCCTCTCTGGTGACGATGGCGTCTGTGCATTGGCTTCACTCTGCAGATGGAGCTGCACCAAGTACCATGAGCTGCTGTGCTGGCAACTAACGTGCAAAGAGTGTGTGTGTGTGTGTGTGTGTGTGTGTGTGTACGGGATTGATTGAGGTTGAGTCGGAGGAACGTGGGGTGACGGTGAAAGTGATGATGGAGACGGGACAGCATGGTTCACGCCCACGGGGTATACCCATCGATCCCATGACATCACAGCCGGGCGAAGGGAGAACCCTGACCAATCAGGGCGTGTGTGTGTGTGTGTGTGTGAAGTACACTATTTCCACTAATGACGCCTCCGTGTCTCTCTGTGTAAGGAGTGTGGGGTCCTGGCTCTCCTCATGCCTGTGAGTCCGTCGGCCGGCAACCATGAGCCCCCCCAGCCGGCACAGGAGCAGCATCACCAGCAGCCTCAGCATCAGCATCATCAGCAGCAGCAGCAGCAGCAGCATCCTCCTCCTCCTCCTCCTCCTCTCCGCTCGCCCGGCGCACTCCAGCGCTCACACGCGCTCCCGCCGCCGCCGCCGCACTGCCAGGGGGACAGCGCAGACGGTCACATGGAGGATCCCCAGGGCAACACGGCGGTGGTCCGCATCGGCATCCCCGACCTGCAGCAGACGGTGAGTCCCCCCTTCCTGCGTGGACGCCGCCCGTCCCCGTCAGCTGTGCCGCGGCCGACTTTCACAACTAAGAGGGAGAGAGAGGCGGCCGGGAGCGTCCCTCCCGTCTTCAGTCAAAGTTGACAGGCTGCGTCGCCGCGCCAGGCGTCCCGAGAGGACACCTGCCTCTTATATATTCACACACTGCTGTGTGTGTGTGTATCTGCCCCGGCTTTTGCTTGATACGTTTGGTTCTCCGTGGTCTGTGTGTGTGTGTGTGTGTGTGTGTGTGTGCGTGTGTGCGTGTGTGTGTGTGGAGCTCATGGACAGTTTGTTCTGCAGTCAGGAGAAACTGCAGTAGAAATGATGATAAATCTTCTCAACTCTTCTTATCTGTGTGTGTGTGTGTGTGTGTGTGTGTGTGTGTATCTGCCCCGGCTTTTGCTTGATATGTTTGGTTCTCCGTGGTCTGTGTGTGTGTGTGTGTGTGTGTGTTGCAGGAAGAGAGACGGGGGTGTCTGGATTGTGTGTGTGTGTGTGTGTGTGTGTGTAGTTCTTTTGGATAAGGTGGCGTCAAATATCAGACGGCCTCTGTTCTTCCCAGGAATATAAAAGAAACTGCTGCTGATTAATAAACATGATTCCCTCTCCTCACACACACACACACACACACACACTTGCAGGCATGCACAAGAAATACACACACAATGCGTGCCTGCGTGTGTGTAGACACAGTATGGATTTGATTTATTGATCTCCAGTGTGTTTCAGATCGTCTTTTATCTTACCAAAGCTACTGTCAACATGAGCCGTGTGTGTGTGTGTGTGTGTGTGTGTGTGTGTGTGTGTGTGTATGTGTGTGTATGTGTGTGTGTGTCTGTGTGTGAGGTTCAGGCCTTTTTACATAACATCACAGCCATTAACTTTTCATTACATCTGCTGCTCATGTCATTCTGTTCAAAGTGTTATTTTCATTCTGACCGCTTAATTACAGCATTTCTCTTACTCTGTCTGACACACACACACACACACACACACACACACACACACTCACTCAACACACACACACACACACACCCAACACACACACACACACACTCACTCAACACACACACACACACACACACACACTCACTCAACACACACACACACACACACACAGCCAACACACACACACACAGTCAACACACACACACACACACACACTCAACACACACACACACACACACACACACTCACTCAACACACACACACCCAACACACACTCAACACACACACACACAGTCAACACACACACACACACACACACATTGAACACACACACAAGAACAGATCTTAATAGATCTTAATAGAACGAACAATATCTTAATAGCACCCGTCTCTTCTTTCATATTTTAATATTGATTCTTTATCACTTGTCTTATTACATCATATTACACCACCGTTCTACTCACCTCCTTCATTCAAAGAATCTGCAGGACTGTGGAGGTGCTGGACTGGCTTGGATCATTTGTCCCTCCCACTATACTCTTTTACCATGTAGAGCAGTAAGACAGTACCTGTCCTATCGAGAGAGACAGGGCTGCAGGAACCGTGAGACATCAGGAGAAGTGAGACAGTACCTGTCCTCTTGAAGACAGACAGGTCTGCAGGAACCGTGAGACATCAGGAGAAGTGAGACAGTACCTGTCCTATTGAAGAAAGACAGGTCTGCAGGAACCGTGAGATATCAGGAGAAGTGAGACAATACGAGACCTATTGAAATGAGACAGGGCTGCAGGAACCTTGACACATGAGGAGAAGTGAGACAGTGCATGTCCTATTGAAGTGAGACAAGTCTGCAGGAACCGTGAGACATCAGGAGAATTGAGACAGTGCATGTCCTATTGAAGTGAGACAAGTCTGCAGGAACCATGAGACATCAGGAGAAGTGAGACAGTGCATGTCCTATTGAAGTGAGACAAGTCTGCAGGAACCGTGAGACATCAGGAGAAGTGAGATGGTGAAATAGAACCTGTCTGTTGGTGTGAGAGAGAGTGTGAATGCTGGAGGAGACAGCCTGGGACGGAAGTGAGACAGGAGAGGCGGAGCTGATGCAGTCAGGTGGTTCGTTGATGATGATAAAATTCGAGCCCCGGGTTCCGAGTCCTGTCCTCCTCAGTCCTGTCTGTCCCCCCTCACTGCAGGAATGTTGCCCCCTCTTCTGGCTCGCTTCGCTCCACCGTAATGGCACTGCCATCCATCACCGGGGCTTTGTGGTGCTACCGGCTGGCTTTGTGCAGGCCGCTCACGTTGCTGCGGCGGCTATTTATAGTGTCCCCACAGGCGTCTGGTGCTGCGTCTCCCACGCCGTATGGTCACCCCACACACACTGTTAACTTTACATACCGTGGAAACGTGGGCGGTGCTGTGGAATGCAGGGGGCGTGTCTGATGATGGACCGGAAACCGCGCCCCTTTCTCAAGTGTCTGTTACACCTACAAGCCGAAAAATGGATGGTCCATCCAGCAGATGAACTTCTGATGTGGCCAAGGAAGGCTCACACCCTCCTACTTCAGATCCCTCATCCCTCCCATCTCTCCACTGGTTCCACCATCTCTCAAGGTTCTAGGAAAACCGTCATCCAGACCCTTTTCATGCAGACTAGGTGGTGGGATGAACTTCCAGTAGATGTTCCATTAAAGGAAATACTTTACATTTACATGAAAAAAGGTTTGGTATCTACAGGGAGTGCAGAATTATTAGGCAAGTTGTATTTTTGAGGAATAAATTTATTATTGAACAACAACCATGTTCTCAATGAACCCAAAAGACTCATTAATATCAAAGCTGAATGTTTTTGGAAGTAGTTTTTAGTTTGTTTTTATTTTTAGCTATTTTAGGGGGATATCTGTGTGTGCAGGTGACTATTACTGTGCATAATTATTAGGCAACTTAACAAAAAACAAATATATACCCATTTCAATTATTTATTTTTACCAGTGAAACCAATATAACATCTCCACATTCACAAATATACATTTCTGACATTCAAAAACAAAACAAAAACAAATCTTGCCTGCACACTACTGTCTCGCCTGCACACTACTGTCCCGCCTGCACACTACTGTCCCGCCTGCACACTACTGTCTCGCCTGCACACTACTATCTCGTCTGCACACTACTGTCTCGCCTGCAAACTACTGTCCTGCCTGCACACTACTGTCTCGTCTGCACACTACTGTCCCGCCTGCACACTACTGTCCCGCCTGCACACTACTGTCCCGCCTGCACACTACTGTCTCGCCTGCAAACTACTGTCCTGCCTGCACACTACTGTCTCGTCTGCACACTACTGTCCCGCCTGCACACTACTGTCTCGCCTGCACACTACTGTCCCACCTGCACACTACTGTCTCGCCTGCACACTACTGTCCTGCCTGCACACTACTGTCCTGCATGCACACTACTGTCTCGCCTGCACACTACTGTCTCGTCTGCACACTACTATCTCACCACTATTGTCCCGCCTGCACACTACTGTCCCACCTGCACACTACTGTCCCACCTGCACACTACTTTCTCGCCTGCACACTACTGTCCCACCTGCACACTACTTTCTCGCCTGCACACTACTGTCTCGCCTGCACACTACTGTCCTGCCTGCACACTACTTTCTCGCCTGCACACTACTGTCCCACCTGCACACTACTTTCTCGCCTGCACACTACTGTCCCACCTGCACACTACTTTCTCGCCTGCACACTACTGTCCCACCTGCACACTACTGTCTCGCCTGCACACTACTGTCCTGCCTGCACACTACTGTCTCGCCTGCACACTACTATCTCGCCACTACTGTCTCGCCTGCACACTACTGTCCTGCCTGCACACTACTGTCTCGCCTGCACACTACTGTCCTGCCTGCACACTACTGTCCCACCTGCACACTACTGTCCCACCTGCACACTACTGTCCCGCCACTACTGTCCCGCCTGCACACTACTGTCTCGCCTGCACACTACTGTCCTGCCTGCACACTACTGTCCTGCCTGCACGCTACTGCCTGCACACTGCTGTCTCGCCTGCACACTACTATCTCGCCACTACTGTCCCACCTGCACACTACTGTCCCGCCTGCACACTACTGTCCCACCTGCACACTACTGTCCCGCCACTACTGTCCCGCCTGCACACTACTATCTCGCCACTACTGTCTTGCCTGCACACTACTGTCCTGCCTGCACACTACTGTCTCGCCTGCACACTACTGTCCCACCTGCACACTACTGTCCCGCCTGCACACTACTGTCCCACCTGCACACTGCTGTCCCGCCTGCACACTACTGTCCTGCCACTACTGTCCCATCTGCACACTACTGTCTCGCCTGCACGCTACTGTCCTGCCTGCACACTACTGTCTCGCCTGCACACTACTATCTCGCCACTACTGTCTTGCCTGCACACTACTGTCCTGCCTGCACACTACTGTCTCGCCTGCACACTACTGTCCCGCCTGCACACTACTGTCCCACCTGCACACTACTGTCCCGCCTGCACACTACTATCCCACCTGCACACTACTGTCCCGCCACTACTGTCTCGCCTGCACACTACTATCTCGCCACTACTGTCTTGCCTGCACACTACTGTCCCACCTGCACACTACTGTCTCGCCTGCACACTACTGTCCTACCTGCACACTACTCTCCTGCCTGCACACAACTGTCTCACCTGCACACTACTGTTCTGTCTGCACACTACTGTCCTGCATGCACACTACTGCCTGCACACTACTGTTCTGTCTGCACACTACTGTCCTGCATGCACACTACTGTCCTGCCTGCACGCTACTGCCTGCACACTACTGTCTCGTCTGCACACTACTATCTCACCACTACTGTCCCGCCTGCACACTACTGTCCCACCTGCACACTACTGTCCCGCCTGCACACTACTGTCCCGCCTGCACACTACTGTCTTGCCTGGACACTACTCTCTTGCCACTACTGTCCCGCCTGCACACTACTGTCTCGCCTGCACACTACTATCTCACCACTACTGTCTCGCCACTGCTGTCTCGCCTGCACACTACTATCTCGCCACTACTGTCTCACCTGCAGACTACTGTCTCGCTACTACTGTCTCACCTGCAGACTACTGTCTCGCCACTACTGTAGTAGTTTTGCCTGCAGTAGTTTCCAACATAACGTTGGGGTGCTGAGCAGAAAAAGGCATTCGGCTAGAATTCAAAACTGCATTTACGTGAATGAAACCTCGACTCCATCACTCACATCCTCTACTTCGGGCGAGCCAGTCCTTAAATTCTTCATTTTCACTCAGAATATCTGTGAATGTACACTTACCTGGCATGTCGGCGAGTGTAAGGATGCGTGTCGACTTTGCAAAGAATTTTGGACGTTTTTAGAGCGGGAGAGAAAATACAGAGTGGGGGAAGAAAGACGTGTAAATCCACATTCCCTGACAATTCCCCGACTTGGGACCCAAACAATCCAATTTCCTGACTTTCCCTGCATGAAAAGGCCTTTACTGGAATTCCCCGATATTCCCTGACCTGTGGGAACCCTGATGCTCTCGTTTGCTGGATTCCTGGATTTTGTAGCAGGGAGTTCCGGGATTTGGGATATCTGGCAGCCACGTGTCTCCTTTTTAAACTAAATTAAATTATTATCGCGATCGAGCTGATCTCCTCCGAGATGGAGAGTGGCAGAGGTAGCAGAAGCCAGGCTGGGTCAGGAGTGGGGAACCTGGTCCATGAAGAGGTTCCGGACACTTCGCATGGCTGGAGAAGCCGAATGACAGGTTTCTGTGTTGAAATGTCTCCGCATTCCCCAGGAAGACCACGTAGACACACACACACACACACACACACACACACACACACACACCGAGCGGTGTGTACAGCAGCCTCCACCCTGCTATCACCAAATAACAGGCTGCGCCGGAACTGCATGTTACCTGAAGGGGTTCTCCTCGTTCTCCCCACACGCTGGAGCACAGCCATTCGGAAAAGCATATTACAGATAGGAGTGTGTGTGTGCAGATATGTTGTGAGCAATCAAGTGGCAAACTTGACTATATCCACACAAACACACACAGACACACACACAATTTTGTTATTCAGTGATGGTCACCCAGTTTGAGGCGCCGTAGGCACTTCTGCACCATCTCTGGATGGAATGCAATTCAGAATGTGACACTCGGATCAACAGTTGATCAGATTGTGTATTTCAAAAGTGTGTGTGTGTGTGTGTAATTCCCTTTAGTTTTTCTCTATTTGAAGGTGTGGCTATTTCATGGCTGCTTGGCTGTGAGGTGCCCTGGTTTTGTGACGAGACACAAACACACATGTATGCACACACACACACACACACACACACACACACACACACACTACTTGTTGTGATCTGAATGTGTGAGTGAATTTGTGGAAACAGGGAGGGGACAGCTAACATTTACCCTGACGTTTTGTGTGTCTGTCGGCCTGTTTGTCACTGACAATAAGAGAAAAGCAAACACAGACACACCACACCGTCTCACTTCTTTTGACTGAGTGTGTGTGTGTGTGTGTGTGTGTGTGAGAGTGAGAGATTGGCAGCGGCAGCAGGAGAATCTGACGTGTGTTCTCAACCTTGTCAGCTGACTGAATGGGAGCTTTAATTGAAGCTGATATTGTGAAGGAATTCCTTTCACGTCAGTCTGTGTGCGTGTGTGTAGACTTGAGCCCGTTTCTCCCCTTCCAGACGTTTAGTTTTATCAGTCGCTGAATTGTACATCTTTTGTTTCCATATAACCTCGCTTGCCTCCTGAAATTACCCATCAGCCACTGGGTTAACTGATTAAAATTGTTGTTGTTTTGCTCAGCCTCATGGCCGCAGTCATCTGACACACCCGAGGACTGCAGTGGACACATCTTAACTAAAACCTTCAGAACATGACAGTAGCCACATAATAGTGAAGCCCTGTCCAATGACGTCCTGTTCACACTGATCTAGAATTACTCAGAACCCTTCATCAGAGTAGAACCCTGGTAGAGCATGATCCCGAACTACCAAGGTGCCACACACTGCTGCCCGGGCGCCTGTCTTGATGCCCGCTGCTCACCAAGGGTGACGGTTAAATACAGAGGACACGTTTCACCATGTGCACCGTGTGCTGTGATGCAGTGTCTCACGATGACAATCACTTCCCTTCACTTTGATCATGAAAAGAACTGGACTGGTCCTCACAAAGATGGAAAATGTGTGTGTGTTCTTGCAAAACTGCAGGTAGTTAAATCAAATGGAATCAAATCGCTTTAATTGTCACATCACATGACACCAATACACAGGTAGAGTGTATTTGAGTGAAAGTTTTGCGTGCAAAGCTTCTCATGCAGCAGTGGTGTGACAAAAACATTAAACATATATGAATAGAAATAAATAAAATGATTTCATTGTAGAAACAATTAACAATAAACCTATATACTGTACACAAGTATACGTACTGTTAGTTCATTTAAAACAGTGCAAACTGTAGTTGTGAGTCAGTGTGCGGCTGGTCTGGTGGAACAAAGTGTCCGGACGTCGGCTGGTCCGGGACTCACATGAGCAGATGTGAGGATTTTACTGGTGGGACTGGTGAACGTTCCAGAAGAAAAATATGGTAGACTATGTATCTTCACATTTTCCCTTTTTAAAGTCATTTTTAAAGCTCCTCTGACATAACATTTTTTTTTTGCTTTTATGTCGGTCGTGTTGGTCCCCTAATTCTGTATCTGACGTCTCTTGGTGCAGAATTACAGCCACTTTGATCCAGTCCCACAAAGAGATTTCCCAGGATGCACCGTTTTACCGCTTTTTTTTAAATGCTAATGAGCAGGAGAGAGGCGGGACAAGGAGGAGAGCGGCCTATAGAAGTTGAGGGGACATTCACGGAAATGACGTCATCAACACCATCCACCAACCACAATGTTTGGTACAGACAGGAAGTCGTGTCGCATTATTCCAGTAAAAATAAAATGAACCCGCTGGTTCTTCAGAGTCTCGCGTGACGGAAGTAAAAAACAAATACATTTGTGCTAATTTTTACATCCAAACACCGAGTAACTGCAACGCTTAACATGCTTGGAAGCCGTGACGGTCTGTGGAGATCATGTCTTATGGGCAGGGCGGGAAATTCTCTGGCCTGAAAAAGCATGAGAAATGGGAGGTAACCTTTCCCTTTATGACATCATAAGGGGACAAATTCCAGATCCGACCATCTGAGCTGCCGCTCTCTGAACGGTGAAGCAGAATAACCAAATTATCGCCATTTCTAGCCGCTGCAGGACCATAGACCAACTCGGGGAACTTGTATTAATGTTAAATCATCTCACAAAGTCACATTTTCATGATGGGGACATTTAAGGAAGTGAAACATAATGAAGCCCTTATTCTGGCAGCAGGTCTTGTAGGGTGGGTTTTGGTTAACGCCAGGACAGAGAACCTGGTGGAGAACCTGCTATGAAGGAGCTGAGAAGAACCACCGGGTTGTGATCCTCCGGATATTGCCTTGACAGGTTGTTAAATCGATAGGAACTCGCTCTCTTTGTGTTTTATGTGTATGGAACTCGTCCTGCATGTTGTCTCATTTTCCTAGCAGAATGTGAAGAAACCAGAGGCGGCTCCACAGTACTGTCCTGTAGAGCACCAGCTGCACGCTCTCTGCAAGTTTGTGGTATGGAGGTTTACTGGCAGATGTCAGATGAAGGGAGAAGGTTGTGTGCGAGGTGGAGAGGCTTCATTCCTCTGTGGTGGGACCAATCAGCTTCCTCCCCCATTAAAACACGTCCTTCAGAAGCTCGACACACTTCGGTCCAGGGCGACAGCAGGCAGGTGGAGCTCGGTTCTGATCAAGTCTGGGTGAAGAAGCAGCATGGGGACACACACAGACACAAACAAACAGTCTGCATCACTTTCAAAGCAAAGCTCATCAGTCAAACTTCACTGGATTTTCATGGTGGATTCCTCACACACACACACACACACACACACACACACACACACACAGCCTCTGTTTACCACACGCTGCTCGGAATATCTGATGATTGGAGGATCGACACGTGCCGAGGCTGTGGGGGTCAGCGGGTCTTTTCTCTTCACCCCAATTACCCTTCAGCACGTGCCGCACAAACACCCTGACACACTACCACACTGCCGCACATGCTGCAACTAATTCTCATTTAAATATCCGGAGGTCCCCCGAAAAGTTCTGCCGTTTTCTAAAGCGGCGCTCCCAGGATTGCGATTCCGGAGGAACCTGACCAGCGTCGCAGCGTCGTTTTTACACCGCACACAGGGCCCCGTTCGGCTGGAATGCAGAGCGTTGGGTGGCTGGAGATGATTGGTGGTGTGGTGCTGCACCATTAGGATGCAGGCTGGGTGCACTGCAGTCACAGCTGTTTCAGCCGCACACACACACACACACACACACACACACACACATTAATCCACCAACCGATGTACACAGAGATGCAGGAGCATGAAGGCGGTTTGTTCTGTGATGGCCGTTGCCAGGTTGGAGAAACTGATGGTGCCAAATCACAACCTGCAGCAGATCAAACCGGAAAATGACGCTGAGATGAATGTAGTGTGGAGCTGCTGCGTGCTGCTGCGTTAACATCGGTATTCTCTTTATTCACACATGAATAATCTATAGTCACCATGAGGTGCAGGAGCAGCTTTGTGTCTTCTGGGCGTTCGCTCTTGTCTGGGATCGGCTTCGCTCCATTCGTCTGCCTGACAGGTGAACTTTCTCCAGAGCTTCAGGTTTCCATCAGCCCGCAGCAGGCTGCTCTCGCCGCGTTTGCCGGTCTTCTGCTCCAGCCGTTTCTCAACAACGCTGGCCAATTACACAGCGCTGCTGCTGGGTCTCGGGCTCAGGGTTCCTAATGAGATGCAAGATAAAGCTTTAAGCGTATGCGGTGTCGGTCCCTGTCTGCGTTCAGAAGGAACCTCATTCGCTTAATGTCTGTGCAAACCAACTTTAATTGGCTGCCACCCTGGACACTGTCAGCAGAAGTCTTTTTTTGATCTAATGTCATTGCACAATATTGGAAGCTATTTTTATTATGGTCGAAGGGGTCTGGCCACAGTCATGTGGTGGTGAAGGGAGACGGACGGATTCCACAGAGATTCAAATGCGCCCAGGGAGTTTGGGTTGTGACAGGTTAGTCTCAGATTCATGTTCCCTCTCGTGACGGGGACCGGACATTGTTTCTGAGGGCCACCGCTGTGATGTGGCTGCTACGCGTCCCGGTTTACACACGGCCACAGGAATCGATGCAGAAAAATCCATTCGTACCCTTGCCAGAGGCGCCGGCATCGATTCGACTGTAACGCGGCCGTACTGCGCATTTACAGCGGTACTACAGCTGTATTAAACATGCATCTCTCTGGAGGGGGGGTGTGGGTGTGTTTGAAATGTCTTAATCTGAAAACCTAATAATTAAGACATTTCAGTAAAAATTTGACAATTCAATATAAGGCTATTTTATATTTAAGTAGAAATGTCCACAAAATATGGCAAAAAAATATATAATCAAGTGGGTGTGTTCAGTGTGTGTGTGTGTGTGTGCATGTGTGTGAGAGAGCGATTGCAGCCTCTCCCCACTGACACACGCATTAGCCAGATTGGAAGCGGCCCCGGTTTTGGATCAGTGTGAGATGTCCTCAGCACCGCCGTGCTGGAATCGAAGATAAGGCCCATTTGCTTTTGTGTTGCACTCACCACCTCTCCACCACACGTATTTATGTCCCAGCGTCCGCAGCAGGTGGACGTAGGTGGCTTTCATATTCGTCCAACAAAGAGCAGGCTGATGTTCCCCTCAGACAAAGCAGCAGCTGCTTGTTTTATCACTGGCTGCATTCCTGGAAGAAATCTTTACTTCTTTTATCTCATACAGTAATATTTCATCTCCGCACCCATCAGCGTCCTAATATTAGCGCATTTCCACCTTATTATTCAGACGCCTGCGTCCTGTCCTGCGTCTTGTCCTGCCTCCGTTTCTCACAGAGAGCGAATGAGAGATTTCATGTGAGGTGTGGGTCAGGACAGATGTGAACTCTCTGGAACACATGTATATATATACACACACACACACACACACACGCACACACACAGACACGACTGTACAAGACTATACAACGACTGAATAAAAAAATACAAACAGTGGCACTCGACTGGCGCTGTACAAAAAAAAATATATATGCAACTGTGCAAATCTATCCAACGACTGTACTACATCATTTAAAATGGTACACAACTGTACAAAATTATACGACTGTACAACAATTGTACAAAACATTTGTAAAATTTACACATCTCTACAAGACTTTCCAAATTTAGACAGGAATAAATTAAACTAGACAAGACTGAACAAAACTACACAAAAGATAGAAAACTATATAATAATATACAAGTCTGTACATAACTATACAAAGATATACACGACTATAAAATACTTTACAAAACTATACAGAAGTATACAAAACTAGACACAACTACTCAATACTATACAACACTATACAAAATAATAAAAAAAACATCTATACAAGATTATTCAATGCTTTACACAACCATGCAAGGCTGTACAAGTCTATACATCTTTATATATAAGATCATTCAACATAAGGCTATACAAACAAAATGATAAAAGACTATATCCGACTTTTCAAAACTATACAATACTATACAAAACTGTACAAGCATATTCAAAACAATACAAAACAAAACAGAATTGTAAAAACAAGACACAACTAGCAAGCAAGAAAATAAAAAAAAACATAATCCATACAAGACCACAGAATATAAGACAATATATGTCATGGTGGTACATAGAAAAAAGGACGCAAACTACAAAAAAAGATTTAATACACAACACAACAGGACAGGTAGACAATCAACAACCCAACAAGGCAACCATTTATATTTATAATAACAGCAAATAAACAAATGACGAAACTCCGGTCCGGATCACAGAGACGGGGGAACCCCATCGGAATCAGGCTGTGACAACATAAGAGTGAAAGATAATACAAATACATTACAGGAGTGTGTTCCGTTACACCCAAATAAACAGCCAGTTCCACTCATTTCATGAGACAAGAGACTCCAGGACATTCATTTCATGAAAACTTTAATAAGCTCTACTACTGTCTCACACACACATACACACACACACACACACACACATACAGTGTGTTTATTATTCAGAGTTGTGCAGCACATGGGGGGTTCTCTGCAGAGGCTGGATAATGAGTACCTGAGCATATGCATGTCATTTTCTTTCTCACGCACACACACACAGACTCACACACACACAGTAATCTGTTGAGAGTGAGGGGGTTATGCAGTCAATCTGCTGTCTTTTCTCTGATCTCATTAAGCAGAACTGATGCTGCTGTTGCAGGAGCATCTATTCACTCTTCCTTGTCACTCTGGCTGAGTGTAAGTACAGCACACACACACACACACACACACACACAGACACACACACACATCTCGTGGACAGGGAGTCTGGAGGAGCCGGCAGCCAGACAGCTTGTGATATTTACTCATGCAAGCCTCTCCAGTTGGGATCAGTCATCTCCACGGCGGAGGTTTAAACATTTACAGCCTGCTGGACCCCAGGAATCTGAGCCTGAGGACCCGTCCCTGTTCCAACTCCTCTTGTCTGAGTGTGCACCGTGTGCTGTGCTGTTGTGTATCACAAGTGACAATCACTTCACTTTATCACTTTATTTTGTCACTTTGTCCCCTTATGATGTCATATGGGGAAAGGTTACCTCCTGTTACTCATGCTTTTTCCACCCAGAGAATTTCCCACCCCTCCCCTAAAACATGATCTCCATCGACTGTCATGGCTTCCAAATGTGCAAAACATCACAGTTGTGTGGTGATTGAATGTACAAATTAGCACAAATGTGAAAGTGAAGTGATTGTCATTGTGAAACACTGCAGCACAGCACACTGTGACACGGTGAAATTTGTCCTCTGTATTAAACCCTCACCCTTGGTGAGCAGTGGGCAGCCATGACAGTAGCCCGGGGAGCAGTGTGTGGGGACGGAACCTTCATCGAGGGGACCTCAGTGGCACTTTGGTGGATCTGGATTCGTACCGGCATCCTTCTGATTATGGGGCCGCTTCCTTAACCGCTAGGCCACCACTGCCCCAAGAGTGTCACAAGAAACTCAGGAACGAGTGGGTTCATCAGGTTTAATTTTTACTTCTAATAGTATTAGAGGACACCCCCTGGATGAGAGGTTCTCATTTACCTAACCATGACACTACAGTCACAAGCTTTGGAGAAGGTTTGCACCTTCTTATACAGTAATGGTGTTTGAAATCCAGTTTTCGTGTTTGTGTGTATATGTTGGATGAGAGAGAAGCTGAGCTGCTTAATCTCCTGCATTGTACCTGAATATCATACCTGAATCAGTGTTTAGGGAGTTTCGGACTCTCTGGGGATCTTTTTATTTCCAGTTGAAACCAGTGTGTGTGTGTGTGTTGGATGGTCTTGTATTACTTATGTTCTGTGTGTAATTATGCAATTTGAACAAATTTTAAGAAATTGTTGCACAAAAGAGCTGCATAGAGTCACAATGGAAAAGAGAAAGAAGGTGCTGACACGTCCCGGCATCGAGTTGTGTGAGAGATCTGGCATCTTGGATTAAAAATTATTGGATCATTTTAATAGATGATCACGTGTCACAACCATGATGGCATGACGAGGCAGGTGAACGGAGAAGAGGACGAAGAGGTGACAAGAAGACGAGGAAGGAAAGACGCAATCGCATGACATCACGAAACCGGGGTTTAATTGTGAAGAACAGAACAGGGGAGACATGGTGAACATGGAACATAACATCAAAGACCTGACAGCGAACAGAAACGAACAGGGCAGCTTTATACAATTTACACATGTGAAAACAATTAGGGAACATTACACAGGACAACAGTGAAACTCCGGTCCGGATTCCTTTCGGACCGGATCATGACAGTACCCCCCCTCTTAGGGCACGACCCCTGGCGGGCCATGCAAAACAGTCCATGAAGGAGGGAGGGAAGTCCATACACTGAGTCTTTATGATTCGAGTGGAAGATAAGATGAGTCGAGTCGAGTAGAGTCAAGACGAGAAGAGAAGAAAAGAGATGAACAACTGAGGTGAATGGTAAATGAATGAATGACTGGACCGGTATTCACGATGGACGAGCGGCAGATGTCCTGCGCAGACGGCTTCGGGTCAGTGTGGTACCGGCCCATTGTTTCTGTTTGCGGTCAGTTCTTTGATGTTATGTTCCATGTTCACCAGTGTCATTGGATGTCTCCCCTGTCCTGTTCTTCACAATTAAACCCCGGTTTTGTGATGTCATACAATTGCATCCTTCCTTCCTCGACTTCTCGTCACCTCTGCGTCCTCTTCTCTGGGCACCTACATTTACATTAACAGCATTTATCAGACGCCCTTATCCAGAGTGACTTACAATCAGTAGTTACAGGGGGACAGTCTCCCTGGAGCAACTGTCTTGCTCAGGGACACGATGGTAGTAAGTGGGATTCGAACCCGGGTCTTCTGGTTCATAGGCTACTACCACCCGCCTCGTCATGCTAGCATGGTTGTGATATCACACTCTAACCTGTCACACGGGTATTTCCCGTGAACTTATCGTTGTGTCTGTTGACCTGGTGTTGTTCAGATTGGGATTCGATAGTGATGAAAGTTACCTGACATGTCAGAACTCACTTCAAAGCAGTGCATGCTGGTAGTTCCTCTTCTAATGTGCTGTTTCAGTCAGCGTTTGCTTTGTGTTTGTGCGTTTGTTGTCTCATGGATGTGAGAAGTCTGTTATCTGTCAGGGATCTGGCGGCCCACACACACACACACACACACTCATATTGCACACAGAAATACCCACATGACTCACAAGCTCCACAAAGTGGTCAGTTGGTGTAAGTGCCTTAAACCCACAGCCCTCTCTGTGTGTCTCTGTGTGCAGAAATGTATGAAGTTTAACCTGGAGGCTCCCATCTGGTCATCGAAGCAGCGGATCCTCTACACGCTGAACCAGAGCCTGAAGGACGTGCTGAACTATGGCCTGTTCCAGCCTGCCCACAACGGCAAAGCCGGCAAGTTTCTAGACGAGGAGCGCGCGCTGAAGGACTACCCACTGCCCGCCGTCACCCCTGTACCCTACCTGGAGGTCAGAGCCTTCTTCCTCACTGCGCCGTCGTCACCCATTACAAAAAGGAATGTGGTTTATTCTCTTGACTGTACTTTACTATGTTTTTAGATGTAACCTCAACAGGGCTGGTGATGATGTAAGTCTCGTATAGGGGGTGGTAGTAGCCTAGGGGTAACACACTCGCCTATGAACCAGAAGACCCGGGATCAAGTCCCGCTTACTACCATTGTGTCCCTGAGCAAGACACTTAATCCTAAGTTGCTCCAGGGGGGACTGTCCCTGTAACTACTGATTGTAAGTTGCTTTGGATAAGGGTGTCTGATAAATGCTGTAAATGTAAAATGTAATGTATAGTACGGGTATGAAGATCAGACCTGGACTACCAAGCACCAATAGACGTGTCATAAATAGTGTAAATGTGCATACAATACTGTAATACAGGCCTGTTGTTGTAGCTCCGCTTTCTGGGCTCCTTGGGTAGGAGTAGATGATTCAGGAGAACCTGGAGGAACACATGCGCGCATCAGGAGGTATCATTACAATTGTGGGAAATTAAACTGGATGGCCCATGGCTTCTGGCTGGTAGAAAATTCACTTTTTGGTTCCACAAAATTCTAATTCAACTTTTGAAGCAACATTAAAAATAAACGCTTAGGACTCAGAACAAGATCTAAAAGACCTACCACTAATGGTTCTCCTTGGATCCTGTTTCTGAATCGACTACTTCATGCTAATCTCCGTTAACGACCCGTTCGCTCATCCTCAAGTGCGAGGCTGTTTTAGACCATTTTACACTCTACATGTGGAATATACCTTTCTTCTCTGCCTCATCCGTCCATCCCCCTCCTTCGCGGTTCTCTAGACTCTTTATCTCTCTCTTCCTGTCATTATGGTGCTGCAGTTAGTATTATTTGAGCTGATTTATTGTTCCAATTAAATCCGCAGCTCTTCAGAGAGTTGGGGAGTGAAGTGAGGGGAGAGGAGAGGAGAGGAGATGAGCTCTGTTTTCCCGGTTCCTCTCCTAATCTCAATCACAGGCATCATAAATGTGACAAGAAAGGGGGACAAAACTGAAAGCTTGTTACAAGCAGGCATGTGAAGAGTCATAAACGTCCCCCTGACTATTTCATTATTAACACGGAACAACACAGCAAATCGCCCACAGATCACAGATCTGAACTTTCACGTATTCAAGCCGATTGGGATGTTGTCCCTGCAGTCTCTAGAAAACGGCACATTCCAGACGTCTTCAGGACGATACATGATGGAAATAGCGGAGGCCTTCTGATCAACATGAAACATGATGTAATCATGGTACAAGAGCAATGGAATCAAATGCATCGTCATTATCAGGGCCATAGAGGTGTGACAATTACAAAATGTCATGGTTTGTTTTACAGATATCACAGTCTGGCGAGACACCAGCGGTGTAATGTGCATTACAATGTAATACCTGGCTTATTATATCATACAGGATTACTGATGGATTTCAGCATCGCTTTAAAATGGCAAAAAAAAAAGAAAAAGGAAGAATAAGAATCATTAGATTATTCGCCTTAATGTCTGGTCTCACAATAATCTTTTTTTTAATTCAACAGTGAGATTTGCCAGAAATGGCTGAAAGGTTGCCATAGTCACGCTCTTATTTAAAAATGCACCATCAGGTATTGATGTTGATGGAAAATATAACAATTTCATCCATGAAAAGTGGTCTCCCATCCCAGAAACCTGTGAGTTGCTCTGGGTCAGGGCGTCGGCCAAATGTTCTTGAGCTTTGTTATTGACACTGGACTCTCCTCCTGGCCCCGCCCACTTCACACATGTGTAAAGCTTTTGGCGTGTTCTTCTCGCTCTCGGCGTGTGCACAGTTTTGTAGCGGAATATTCATGACCTTTCGGGTACTTTGCACGCTGGCCCTGTCGCATCGTGTGTGTTTATGGGGATGAGAGCAGCTTTTCCTGAATTCCCGACGGACGCAGCAATAACAGCGAAGCACAAAAGAGCCCAGGAATAAAGCGTTAGTACCTGACTGCTGAAAGGTCAGTACAGAAATCCTCTGTATAGGGCGGGAAGACAATGACACCGTTGATGTGGATTAATATTTGATTCTGATTGTCGCTGGCCTGTGTAATTCGCCGTTTTGATGTGCAGCGCTGGCCGTTGTGTGATGCCGTTCTGTTTTTGGAATAATAAAAACATTAATTTCAGTCTTTATCAGCGCAAACTGACTTCATATATCGACATGTTTGCGCTACATACCGAACAGCACAGAGGTCAGTAATTACGGGACGCAGGGTCGACCCTTCGCAGTCATTGGGGCAGTGGTGGCCTAGTGGTTAAGGAAGCGCCCCCATAATCAGAAGGTTGCTGGTTCAAATCCCGATCTGCCAAGGTACCACTGAGGTGCCACTGAGCAAAGCACCGTCCCCACACACTGCTCCCTGGGCGCCTGTCATGGCTGCCCACTGCTCACTCAGGGTGATGGGTTAAATGCAGAGAACAAATTTCACTGTGTGCACTGTGTGCTGTGCTGCTGTGTATCACGTGTGACAATCACTTCATTCCACTTTTTCATTTCATTCTGATGGCATGCTGTGTGAAGTGTGTGTAGACAGGACGTTACCCATACCTGGCCCTGCTTACAGCGGTTCATTTGAACTGACATGTGGGTAACCGTGATTATGTTTTTGGTCATGTACCAGTCAAGGGTGGGGGGGTGGGGGGTGGGGGGGGCTTCACCAGCATATCAGCATGCAGGGAGAAAACGTTGCAGTTTATGTTAGAAAAAGAAAAGCAAACTGCCTCAACAGCTTCGTGGGTGTGGTGACCTATGCTTTGTAATGGTAGCACCCAATCACACGTTAGTAGGAGGATCCAACAGTCTAGGAGACATTTTCCCACAGGACAACATACACACACCCCTGGCCTAGCGGTTAAGGAAGCTGACTCGTAATCAGAAGGTCGCCGGTTCGAATCCCAAGCCGCCAAGGTGCCACTGAGGTCCCCTTGATGAAGGCACCATCCCAACACACTGCTCTCCGGGCGCCTGTCATGGCTGCTCGCTGCTCACTAAGGGGGATGGTTAAATACAGAGGACACATTTCTCTGTGTGCACTGGGTGCTGTGGTGTGTCCCATGTGACAAATAATCATTTTAATTCACAATTGCATTCTAGAACTGTTAATCAGGGTTATAGCAGCACAGACCACACCCACCACACTCTAATGAGTTCTGATTGGTTCATATTTGCCTCTTGTCTTCCCACCGCAGTTTCGCTACAAGCGGAGGGTCTACACACAGAGCCACCTGGAGGACAAGCAGCTCTCCAAGCTACACACCAAGGTAGGATGCCACGTCTCAGCATCTTCTGATGGTCTTGATTATGTTGGTTGGTGAGCGTGTGGTCTGGTGGGCATTTTAGGTGTGATTTTTTTTTCCTGGCTTCTCAGACTGTGGCTTTCACACAATCTTGTTGGTTTTCTATGGTTTGTTCCAACTGGCTTTGAAAACCTTTTTGGTATATGATAATGCCATCCATGCTGGTCCCTTCAGAAACTAGAGGAGAACATCAGAAAGGTCCCTCTCTTGTGCGTGTACGCAGGATTGTAGGTGCTTTAAGAACAAGAATGCATACAGTCATCCATGAAAATGTAGTCTTTGGTAGAATCTGCAGGATCCTCATGGGATTGGATGCCGCAGCATCATTGAAAGATTCTTCCTTGATGACTTACCCTGTGTCTGTTGATGTGGGTGTGTCAGATTGAGCGATGCCCTGTCTGGATGAGAAGGTTATGAAAATGTAAGTAGGTCCTCCAGAGGACCACGACACCTTCAACGGTGCATTATTATCAGTGGAGGTGGTTAGTCCCACAGTCCCACGTGAGTTTACAGGGTGAGCGAGGCAGCAGCGTTGAAGCAACATGGTCACATGGAGGTCACATGGTCCTCCTTCAGGTTTGGGGAGGGGGGCTCCTTCAGGTCCGTTACTAGAAAATGAGTGGGCCAGGCTTGAGGAGACCTCAGTCTTAGCTTGGCACTTGTGGCATTTAAAAAACGGGCATCGTCCCAGAGCCGCTCTGCTTTTTCTCGACTGAAAACCACCAGGGAACGCGCCAAGAAGCGAAAACCTGCCAAGTGGGAACCTCTGCTGGTCTGCAGAGTCATAAATGTCATCTTCAGTGTCATGAAGATGGTACTTACCTGCTGGACCCCTACTGTCTGTGAGGGTTTGAAAGACTTGCTACGGTGAACAGTGGACTTCATGAGTACTCACAGGCTGTGTAATCGGGCCAGCGATGGCTACAGATTATGCTGGGTGGACATTACAGTCATTTCATCAGGCCGTTTCAGAATGTCCAGCTCTAGTAAAATGTTCTGGATCTTTTCAGGTTCCATGAGACTACCAGGGCATTCACAGCTTGCTATGATATAATGGAGTAGAGTAGAGAAATAGAGTCGAATTTTGAACATTTTGATATAATAATTAAAGAAAACCCTGTGGTTATTTATTGATTTTCCTCACGTGCCGGGAAGCTGGGCTGATGGGTGTGAAACACAGAGGCCTTGTCAGAAACCATCAGGACTGTAAAGGCTGTTGTGCTCCACTGGGTGACGTTCTGTCAGGTTCCTTCCAGAAGCTGCCTGCAGCTTCAGCGCCTTGGAGGGCGTGATGGTGGCGTCGGGCGGGGAGGGAGGGAGAAACGCTCTCCCCGGGTCTCGGAGTAATCCGGTTAAACTATCGACATGCTGTCCTTCATTTTTATGTTCATTTCGCCTACCGACCTCCTCAAGTCACTACTGAGAACTTGTTATAGAGACCGCACACACACACACACACACACACACATCCTGTCAATCCCTCTGTCAAAAACACACATACATACATCATATATAGATACACATAAATATACACGCACACACACATATACATGCATGATGTACAGATGTGTGTGTCTGTGTGTGTGTGCACTTCTGAGGGAAAGTGTGTTTGTGTCCAATTAGTGCACCTGATCAGCATTAGTTATCTGAATGCCATCTCTCTTTCTCTCTCTCTCTCACACACACACACACACACACACACACACAAAGTCTCCTGCTTTTCCAAATGTGAATGGGTTGCACACACACATGAAGTATGCATGTGGACAAATGCACATGGAGCCCCAACACACGCACACGCACACATACACACACACACACACACACACACACACACACACACGGAGTGTGCAGGAAGAGGGTGAATATGGCATCACGTCAGCACTGACTGCCTCCGTCTCCCTCAGGGCACCACAGATAGAGAGTCGGGTTCAGGAAGGGCACTTAGTCATGCCCTATTTATTCAAACAGACTTTTCCATCGGCTTCTAACACACACATACACACCCGCACACACACACACACACACACACACACACACACACGGCTAAAGACAGGAGAGATTCACTAAACAACTGGCCCACAGAGGTGCTAACAGAGGCACATATGTGTAAAATATGAAAGTAATTTATCAGCGTGTGTGTGTCACCATATTTTTGATCAGGTGTAGGACCTCCGTCTGACTCTGGAATCCCAGCTGTTTCGTGGCCTGGAGGCGGCTGCATGTGGAATGACTCCTATCTGATAAATGTTCCATACACACACACACACACACACACCATCAGATAGCAGAAAATGGATGATGTGAGTGAGTCTGAGCTCACGGCTCAGAAGAGAGGGAAAACTACCAGCCAATCACGACCAGGTATCGCTCCACGTCCAATCACAGGTTACGCCAGCAGCCTCTCCGGCCCCGCCCCCTTTTTGTCCACTGGCATTTCGTTGTGTTTTCATGCGGCCGCGTGAGTGAATGAATGAATGAGAAGGTGAAGGGGGACCGGTGTGTTGGGTGACTGGATGATGGCGGCGTGTGAGGAGAAGAGTGACGAGCCAATGGCGGCGTGAGAGCACGTCTCCCGTCTCAATCTCTGCCTTACAACAGTCTCTCCCTCCTCATCCTCTCCTTCATCCTCCCTCGTTCACTCCCTCCTCCCCGCCTCCTGCTCGCTCGCTCCCTCACTCTCTTTCTCCATGTGGCTGCGGCGTCCTGCAGCTTCGCCCCATCGTTGCGTGTCTGTGTGTGTGTGTGTGTGTGTGTGTGTGTATGCGTGCTGCACGTAACTCTGAGGAGACGCCGGCGTTGAGGAGGACGGGAGAGGGGAGGCGGAGCATGTTGCTGAGGTGAGATGGGGGCTTCGCTGGGCAGGAGGGAGCAGCAGAGACGCCGGGGCGCCGCCAAGAACAAGTCGAAAAGCAACAGTCAGGTATTCCGGCCTCGCTGAAACCTCACCAGCATGGTAATGCGTGTGTCCTGCAGCTGCATACTACTGCAGGAGGTGTGTGTGTGTGTGTGTGTGTGTACGGGAGGTTCTCCTTCATGCGCTCATCCCAACATCAGATCACCCTCTGTGTGTGTGTGTGTGTGTGTCATCGCGATGGGCCGTTATTCTGAAACTTTAGCTGGAACGTTGAAAGTGGACGTCACACGAATCCTAAACACAACTAGTCTAATGACTTCTAATAAAGATAAAACCTTAGAATACACACACACACACGCACACATTTCCAGCTGCATGGTTGACTCTGGAGTAGCAGTCCACCCGTCCCGTCGTTTATGAGGACATGAATATAAAAGTTGCAGGGATCGGTGTGGTGGGGTCACCCATTTTCAGGAATGCCGGGGTCTTCACGATGGTCCCCAGGTTAGATGAAGCGGTGGCCTCCCTGTGTTCAAGGTTCGTGTTTCTGAGTGTTCTTGGGGTAGAACATGTTTGCATCAGCAGACTAGGACCTTCCAGACGTTACCTTTTTGGATTTCCCAGGGTTCATAGCTGTGTCCACCATTATCCCGTACACGGGAGATGATTTTTATTCCAATTCTAATGGACAGATGGCCTGATTCTCAGCAGGATGGCAAAAGGGAAATAAATGGGCGATCATGAAAAGGGTGTCTTTTCCAGCGAGCTGCAGGGGACGTCACACTCTTCTCCAGACACACATTCAGGATTCTGTGTGTGTATGATGTGGATATGTAATATGTTATATGAATGCATGTCAGAAATGTTCATTGGTGCGTTGGGTCTGTGTGTGTGTGTGTGTGTGTGTGTGTGTGTGTGTGTGTAATTGACAGTAAGTGTGTGAGCTGCAGGATAACGTTATTTAACTCCTTGTTAATCCTCTCTGTGCTCAGCAGCAGTCAGGACTAAACTGCAGGATTAGGATCCTCACAGCATAAGGGTCTAATTAGGTTCTCTCCATCTCTCTATCGCTCCATCTCTCCATCTGTATTTCTCCTCCTCCATGTCTCTCTATCCCTCCCTCTATCTCTCTTTCTCTCCCTCCATCTCCCTCTCTCTCCCTCAAGAGCCTGTCCTCTGTCAAGTCAGCTGTATGCTGGTCAAATTAAGGGAACAATGCTGGGGGCGTGTCTGTCCCCAAAAGTTACAATTTCAGTTTACACAGATGAAGTGATTGTCATGGTGAGACACTGCAGCACACGGTGACATGGTGAAATGTGTCCTCTGTATTAAACCCTCACCCTTGGTGAGCAGTGGGCACCATGACAGGCACCCGGGGAGCAGTACCTTCATCAAGGGGACCTCAGTGGCACCTTGGTGGATCAGGACCTTATATGGAAGGGCTTCATCGGCTTCATTGACCTACTGGAGACTGTCTCGGTAGACCTCTCACCCTTTTATCGGTCTGTACTCAAGACGTGGAAGGTCCTTGTGGTGCAGTGAGTGCCGATGCTGGATCCTGGACCATGGGTACTGGAGGAACCATTGTTTTTTAATTTCTTCTTGCCGTCCTGGCCGCTGTGCTCAGCTTCGCTGGGCTCTTGGTTGGTGGCAGCTGGCTGTGTTAAATTTGGTCACATTGTAGACTCAAGACAAGCAAATTTGCATGGCAGAAGTGCGTGGTTGTCAACCCCCTGACCTGCAGAACATCCTGGAGGATCCAGAATATACTCCGAATATACACGCCTCCAGAATATACTCCGAATATACACGCCTCCAGAATATACCCCATGTATACATACCTCCAGAAAAATACTCCTAATATACACAACTCCAGAATATACTCCGAATATACACGCCTCCAGAATATACCCCAAATATACACGGTGCCAGAATATACTCTGAATATGCACACCTCCAGAATATACTCCAAATATACACGCCTCCAGAATATACCCCGAATATACACGCCTCCAGAATATACTCCGAATATACACGGTGCCAGAATATACTCCGAATATACACGCCTCCAGAATATACCCCATATATACATGCCTCCAGAATATACTCCGAATATACACGACTCCAGAATATACCCCACATATATACATGCCTCCATAATATACTCCGAATATACCCGACTCCAGAATATACCCTGAATACACAAGCCTCCAGAATATACCCTGAATATACATGACTCCAAAATATACTCCGAATATACACGACTCCAGAATATACCCTGAATATACACGACTCCAGAATATACTTAGAATATACACGACTCCAGAATATACCCCAAATATACACGCCTCCAGAATGTACCCCGAATATACACGGTGCCAGAATATACCCCGAATATATACAGCGCCAGAATATACCCTGAATATACACACCTCCATAACATACCCTGAATTTACACACCGACAGGATATACTCTGAATATACACGCCTCCAGAATATACCCTGAATTTACACGCCTCAAGAATATACTCCGAATATACACGCCTTCAGAATATACTCCAAATATACACAATGGCAGAATTTACCCCATATATACATGCCTCCAGAATATACTCCGAATATACACAACTCCAGAATATACCCCGCATATATACATGCCTCAAGACTATACTCCGAATATACACGACTCCAGAATATACCCGGAATAAACACGCCGCCAGAATATATTCCGAATATACACTCCGCCAGAATATACCCCGAATATACACACCTCCAGAATTTTAGGGGCTAACAGCCAACAGCCAGGCAGTGGTGGCCTAGTGGTTAAGGAAGCAGCCCCGAAATCAGAAGGTTGCTGGTTCTAATCCCGATCCGCCATGGTGCCACTGAGCAATGCACCATAGCCACATTAACAGATTGGAACAGGAACTGGCTGCTTGCTAGTTATCTGTATGCTAAAAAGGAGGAACTAATTACCTACCCAGCCCTGATTGAAAAACTCTCACACACCCTGCTGCCTCATCATGGATTATTTAAACTCCCTGTTGCCAGAGACCTGATTGTTTTAAGATCTCGATTGTCCAAAAATACACCAAGAATACACAATAAACTGCTAAAACTACACAATGACAAGTACTTACCTGCCACAACTGTTCCTTAATAACTACTCTTATCAAACAATTATTTTCCTGAAACATTGAACTCAGAAATGCCCAATCTGGCAACAGTGAGCATATGAGTGTTTTTTCTGTGAGCTTCAGCACCATTGTTAGGTATTTATTCAACAGGAGAATAGCTGAATGGAAGCAGAGCCAGGCGGAGTCACCTGCTGCTCCACCCGCTACAGCAATTACATTTACAGTCAGCTGCCCTCCTGAAAGGCCTGTTTCTGTCTATCCCTGTGACACACACACACACACACACGCACACACACACACACACGCATGCATGTGACAGTGTCTGACTCAGCTCTTCTCTTTCTGTAGCCCTGCCTCTTATCTGATGAGTCCAGGCATTCCGCTCATTCACCATCTACATCAGGACATATACATGTGTGTGTGTTTGTGGATGTGTGTACAGAGCATGATTTTGGAACATATTTGCTGTAGATGTGATCAGTTCATGTGTAGAACTGAATAGACAGTGATTGCTGGCAGACCAGTGATGCAGACGCCACTGCGTGCTGTAAACTGGACCCCTGCAGACCCTGCTTGTCCCCTGCTTTTCATTCTTGAGATCTGTGCACGTGGATCATTGTATAATATGTATACTGGTCAGATACGGTCAGCAGTGTGAGAAGTGAGGCAGGTACATGAAGAGAAACGTGGCACGTCCCACTGTCCAAACGTCCAAGCCATCCAGGTTTGTGGGGACGTCAGTAGATTCAGAGCTGATTGTGGCCGTGAGGTTTACTACAGAAAACCTTGGACCTCGATGCATCTGGTGTGTGTGTGTGTGTGTGTGTGTGTGTGTGTGGATGTTTGCAGCTGCGTGTATGTCTGCGTGAGACAGATTGCGAACACCGAAGTGACAGTGTGTGAAACAGGGTGGTGAAGGATGGGTTGCTCACTGGTTACCATGACAACAAGGCTCCCCACCCAAAAAGGCAGCAGGGGTAAAGCGTGGTGCTGAATCACAAAGAAGACATTGGTGTGTGAGTCTGAGAAATTGCTCATTTTGGGTTTGTTGGCGTAATTGCATCCTGTATTTTATTCGCCTTTGAATCCTGTGACTGGTTTATTGTTGAAACGGTCGTAAAAAGTGACATTTATGATCTGATATATAATTTCTTTTGCTTTGATAGCAGCGTCCTGGATAGATGCTACCTGAGTAATGTAAAGGGTTACTGGCGCTTGACAGAATTCTACTAAAGGCTTAGATAGATGCCTGTTATATAATCATTTAGCTTGACAGACATATATAGCCAATCAAAAGCCGCCTCGTAGATTGTCCATCAACTGTTTTCACCTGCTGTATATGTGGTCCCTGTTGCAGCTCCTGGATAAACGCATATGAACATGTGACCATGTTAGAGTGGGTGGTACCTGTCCGTGGGGGCAGATGTAAGAGAAGAATTGTTGAAGTTGGTGTTTTGTGGGGTGTTACTTAATGTGAACAACCTACCTAAAGAGTATTACTGACCAACTCTCTCTCTCTCTCTCTCTCTCTCTCTCTCTCTCTATATATATATATATATATATATATATATAAAATTTGTAGTATATAGTATCAAATCCTGCATCAGAAACCTTCAGAAGGTCTAGTGGAGTCCAAGCAGGGCAAAGTCAGGCAGGGCAAAGTCAGGGAATAATCAGGGAATTTTGTTAATAGCATATATTACAGTAGTAGTGACGTGTACTCATGCGTCTTGGTTCCCAGCGAGTGTCTTTGTGATGTTGACATGCGTCCTTACACTTGCTAACTTACCAAACATGACAGGCAAGTATACATTTCAAGATATTTGGCTTGTAAAAAGAAGAATTTAAGGACTGTCTCGCCTGAAGCACTAAATTAAAACATGCATGTAGAGGATGTGGGAGATGGAGTCGAGGTTTCGGTTTCATCC
This sequence comes from Denticeps clupeoides, assembly GCF_900700375.1. NCBI lineage: Eukaryota > Metazoa > Chordata > Actinopteri > Clupeiformes > Denticipitidae > Denticeps > Denticeps clupeoides. The sequence continues at coordinate 151,138 of NC_041723.1, forward strand.
ATTCAACATGCCAAGCTGCCGATATTCTATTTATTTATTTATACGTAGGTCATGGAAGTTCAGCTTTTTGGACAGGGAAAGTCAGGAAAAGTCAGGGAATTTTAAGTCTGACTTAGAGTTGGAACCTTGGGATAGAATACATTTACAATAAAACAAATAGAAGGAAACCATTAGGAAACACAAGACAAGGCCGACATTAAATACCAGTCCAGAGTATGGGGAAATGTCCGCATCATGACAGATTTAGATAAGGAACCGGAACATGCCATGATCCATTGATTCATTTAGTTAAACGTAGAGCCATGATTCATAGAGCTATGACACACACGCAGGCTATGAATCAGGGGCTGGACACACTGGTGTGTGATGTTTAGATCTGTCATCATTGTGTTTTATTATAATGAGTCACACAGCCTCTGAGGATTTGTCACTACTGAATATGAGTCTAGTGAATGAAGCCGTGCTATGGTTACGCATAGACACACACACACACACACACACATATCCTGAAGGACTGTCTGCATCCAGTGGACCACTGATGAATCATGCAAGAACATTGGATGCTTCAGTAATTACGGTGTTATGAGACAAGACATGTTCGGCTTTGCTCATGGGCTCCCCACTGGTGTTGCCAGGTTGGGCAGTTTTGACATTTTGGGACAATTTGCTTGTGGAGAATTAGGGAAAACCATTTTCATACGGTTTTGTGCTGAAACTTCAAATGTATCTGCCAACTATCACAGTTAAAAAAAAAAAGGAAATTATCTTTACTTAATTCCTCCTGGTATCTGGTAAATGTAGGTCTAGGTCTCTTGGTTGCCGTGTGATCGCACATTGCTGTGCAGCTTGCCACTTTCCGCTCGCTTTCCGCGATGGACGTCATGGGTCTGCATGCAGAATGACTGATGAAGTTCAGTTCACCTCCTGACTCCCTGTCTCTATCGATTAGATTTGCTTTTTTGGCAAGACACTCTGATTGGATCCGTAAGGGCATATTTGTCCAATCAGAGGCTTGGATGCAGACTGTGCATCAGCAGATTTTGAATGAGTGAAAGTGAAGTGATTGTCAATGTGAAACACTGCAGCACAGACTGCACAGGCAGTGTTTCACAGCACAGCACAGGCACACAAAGTGTCACCTGCATTTAACCCATCAACCTTAGTGAGCAGTGGGCAGCCATGACAGGCGCCCGGGGAGCAGTGTGTGGGTACGGTGCTCAGGGGCGGCTCGGGATTCAAACCGGCAACCTTCTGATTACGGTTTCCTCCTTTATCCTGACTGCTTTCCGTACCCTTGTAGTCCACCAGCAGGTCCTTGGGTTGCCATCACAATGGGCAGCAACTGATTTCTGGTTGTGACTTTTTTCAGTTGCCTCTGCAATTCAGGCCTTCGACATGCTCTGCTGGACATGGAAGATCTCCTGAGGACAGGAGATGTTCCCAACATTTTGAACAGTACGAATGTTCCTGGCTCCGGGTCAGAATGGTGCGCATAAAAAAAACACGAGTTCATGAGAACGCATGCATTCTAAAACATGAAATTGAAGCCTGCCATCACTTAATGAAGTGGCGCTGTGGCACATAATTTAAAGCATGAAAGCTGCAGCCATCTGTCACATTCTGCAAATCAGAGCCGCCTGGCCGACGTTTCATTATGGCGCTCAGACGCGCAGCGGTAGCGCGAGGGGAGGTTAATGTGAATTTTATTAAGGGCCTGTCACCCACTAACCCCGATGCTGTGTGTGTATGTGTGTAGTACCACGGTGTGTATTCATTAAGAGAAGTATGTTCTCTTAATAAACAGAAAGGTAGAGAAGCTTTTAGGGTAATTTGCTAAATGTCAGGTCCTGGCTCAGGAGGCACAACTGCGGACATGTCAGCATGTCAGCAGCAACATTGAGGTCCAAGCCCAAGTTCTTTCATTAGTTGGGAGCAGCAGGATGGAGATGTTCAGTGAGAGTAGGGAGTGGGTAGAGTTCAGGGGTTCGCTCCACAGTGGGAAGAGTGACACGCGGTGAATAATCAAAGTCAATGGTTCTCGTGGTGCATGAGGAGAAGAAGGGGGCAAACATGCATGGTCAAGGGGCAGGTGGTGTGTTTGCAGCATCGAGGTCCGACCGCCAAACATGCATGGTCAAGGGGCAGGCGGTGTGTTTGCAGCATCGAAGTCTGATTGCCAAACATGCATGGTCAAGGGGAAGGCGGTCTGTTGGCAGCATCGAGGTCCAAGCTTTAAATATGCATGGTCAAGGGGCAGGCGGTGTGTTTGCAGCATCAAGGTCCAAGTGTGAAACATGCATGGTCAAGGGGCAGGCGGTCTGTTGGCAGCATCGATGTTCGAGCCTGAAACATGCATGGTAAAGGGGCATGTGAGGCTTGGTCAATCGGGAAACAAGGATTGCAGCAATGGAAACAACGATGAGCTCACGTTGGTCAAGATGGCCGCCAGCTTTTTATAGTGGATGCCGACTCAGAGTGACAATCAAACATACGCACGCACACATCCACAGTAACACCTACAGACAGATATACCAGTAGCTGGTGCTGTGATCAACATTGGTATATTTATGTTACTGTTATATATAGTTATATAGTTATGTACAGTGTTGCCAGACGAAGCCGCTTTTCAGCTTAAAACATGTTCAGTAGCCTCCCAAAATATTAGATTGGCCCTTTTTCGTCCGTACAGTAACAGCCATGGCTGCTTAGACCACAGCAATGCAGCCCAATTTCGCTTCATGTGCACAAAATGTTTCTCAGATTGTTCTTTCGTTAGAAGAACGTGTGTAGAATAATAAAATGCAGAACTATCCCCCTTTTCCACCCCTCACCCGGTCACCCTCCTTCATGTGACCTGTACACGTGTGCTGTTGTTTGTTCCCAGGCCATACGAAGAGCCTATCAATAAATCATACAGACACCAATCTGCAGCCTTCTATCCATCTCCTCCGGAAAAAGGATGACTGTTTTTCCCGGTTCTCAGTTGTTCTGGCTCATTAAACTATAATGACCTGAGGTGGAAATTTAATGTGCTCAAAGTCCCTCATTTCAATATTTATGGAAAAAACATCACCATGGGGCTTTGGCTCTGGCCGGGCTGAAACGTCTCTTTCCTGAGTGACATGATGCTTCCTGAGAAGCTCACTGGCTTGCCGGCTCACCCACCATCCTCACTGGCTTCCAGATGCTCATAGTTGTGTTCCTTCACCGCTGAGTGACATCAGACGTGTAGATTCGAGGGGTCTGAATGATCAATTCTCCAGTTCCATGTACACATCATACAGTCACTATTATGCTTATCCTATACCTAAAGCGCTGCCTCTCTTGTTACTCGCTGTTGGACGGTTACAGTAATTGTCTACATTACATTTACATTTACAGCATTTACCAGCATTTACTATACAATAGGTCACAGCTTAAGGATGTGGTGTATATCTCTGGGTCGTCATAATTTATTCATTTTTGAGGATCTTTAGAAAGGTCTGAAAGTTAGATGATGTCCCACACATTGGAATAATATCGTGCTCCTGTATAATGGAACACGTTAGTGAGCTGTACTCACAATGTGCTACTCGGCTTAGTGTGTCTGTTGACCTTTTGTGGTGAAATGGCTTTTTTAAAGTTTAATTTACTCGTGGAATTAGGTGAGGCGTTGCTCGCTTGGTTTAAGGGTTGATCTTTGCTGATGTTTTATTTCACATTTGAGCTTTTATCTTTTAACATCAGCTTTGAGAATTGTGTGTGTCGAGTACACAACCCATATTCATCTCTTTTGTGGCCTGTCCACCCCCAGCTTTGTCATAATGATACAGATGATGGCTTCGAGTGAGAGTGTGAACTGTGATGAAAGACGAGAAAGACGTCTGAATTGCTCCTGACACCCAGCAATTCAATTTATGCACCATAGTAGTTTTGCCTCTTAGAGAGGACAACCGTAGAATTAAAATGATATCACATGGGGTGTGGCCTTGCCAACTGGCCTTTTTTTAATTAATTGCCCAAAATGAACATCCGAGTAAGTTTGCGGAGGTAAGCTTATTAATTATTGTGTTCTGTAGTGCACATCAGGATGTAGTATTGTGTTTATTTCATTTTCCATCTCATCTCACCCCAAAACCAACATGCAGGGGTCTGGGATAACATGATGAAACGTGTTCCGGTAAATCAATACAGATAGTTAGATGGAAATATTTATAGGCTCCTTTATATATAGGCTACTACCAGGGTGGTAGTAGCCTAGTGGATAACACACTCGTCTATGAACCAGCAGACCACAGGTTCAAATCCTACTTACTACCATCGTGTCCCTGAGCAAGACACTTGCTCCAGGGGGCGACTGTCCCTGTAACTACTGAATGTAAGTCACTCTGGATAAGGACATCTGGTAAATGCTCTAAATGTAAATTAAATAAAGTTATATTAAGTTATAAGTTTGTAAGAATGGACATCACGGGAGCCTGTTTTTGCCTTGCATAACCGATGTCTGCAGGGGGAGGTGACATTCCTGTGTCGACGGTTGTGAAGATTCGGCACCCCTGTTTTACATACCTTTTGTCTGACGGCAACGTGTGAAGTATCAGCCGTCAGGACCGCCCACCCTCTTTGTCTTCACCAAATGGGAGGCACCGGGGGCGTGACATCAGAAACAACAGGTTCTGATTGGTCAGTGACAACTTCCTGTAGGCCAGAGACAACTTCCTGTAGGCCAGGGCTATAAAGGTCTGCTCACATGTGGAAAAGGGGCTCTGTGCTCTCTTGCTCAGAGGTTTTTCCATCGGAAGCCGGAAGGTTTCTGAGTCTTTCTCTCCCCCTCTTTTTCTCTTCTCCCTCTTCACTCTTTCTTATCATTTTTATTTTCTCTGTAACCTTGGTACCTTTTTACATTCAATATTCACATGTAACTACAATAATTATTTACCGGTGTTAATAAATTAGAAACTGTTCATTTTTAACCTCTATTGCGCCATGCCTCTTTCTGCCGGGTAACATCAAATTGGAGTGGTTGAATACAGTGCTTTGTGTGGAGGGAGAAAGAGTTTTTCTGCACACTCTATTCTCTTCTCCCACACCACATGGTCCTTTTTACAAGTTTTATGTATATATACACACTAAACTAAGCCTTAAACACTTCCCCACTTTATTTTTTACAGTGCAGCAGCAACGCAGTTAATAGTTTCCAGATCCAGATTATGAAATTTGAGATAATGTGCTGTTTTCCTTGAGTACATTTTGCATACACTTCATTGTGTTGCACTAAACACTTTTATTAGTATTATTTCTTTTGCTTTATTTGTGGAAAGGAGCACAGGTTGTACCGATGCTTCACCAGCAAAGCCCACTTCATTTCACCCCGTTCACTCAGAGCTCACTTGCCATAAATATTCCTGGACGGAGTTGGCACTAAGTGTGTGCACTACAAATGACCCCAATGAAAGTGTGTGTTTGTGTGTGTGTGTGTGGTTGCCTGAAGAAGATTGGGCCGTAATCTGGTTAAAGGACAAGAAACCGCAGGCTCTGGCACCATTCCCTTCTCCTCCATTTGTATTTATTATTTTAAGTATTTGCTTTGAGTAAAACTTCTTTATTGCCAAGGTCCTCTCACAACCGTCCCTAATCATCATGGGGACAACGTCACATGTCCTTTTTACTGCTGCTAGACGTGATTTTGGTTTGCGGTTATCAGGAGGAGGAGTTACAATCAATCGTCATCTTGCCCCAAGACGTTTTTTTATTTATTTATTTTAATACTCCACAGGTAAAAGCTGGTGTGAAGGGAATATTGTTATCTGGAGGAGGGTTCGATTCTGGACACGGTCCAGTAGAGAAGGTCTCATGGGGACCTGTTTGCCGGGTTAGTACCTGTGTAAGGAGGGTTAATTATTGAAAATGGCCCGTCCCGTTCAGACCACTTTTTTGTAAAGTGTAAAGTGAAGTGATTGTGAAGTCACATGTGATACAAAGCAGCACAGCACACGACGCACACAGTGAAATTTGTCCTCTGCATTTAACCCATCACCCAGAGTGAGCAGTGGGCAGCCATGACAGGCGCCTGGGGAGCAGTGTGTGGGGACGGTGCTTTGCTCAGTGGCACCTCAGCGGCACGTTGGCGGATCGGGATTCGAACCGGCAACCTTCTGATTACGGGGCCGCTTCCTTAACCGCTAGGACACCACTGCCCCCGTTGAGTGTGCCAGTTGGGTGAGAAATATGAGGCGATACGAGAGAATATTACAGTCATGGCAGCAACGTTTCCATTTCATTCAGAGGACTTATAATAAAGAGCGGGGGCAGAGGCGGGGTCGGCTCTTCTGCTAGATTAAACATCATGCCGGCGGGCGGGATGACAGTCATTAAAAGATTTTTACTCGCTCGTTCACTCACTCACTCACTCACTCACTCACTCACACACCTTCCCATCCTCGTCCCCGCTCGCTCGGCGCTTCCCACTCTCGCCGACCGCCAGCCTCTCTTTTGTGTCCCATCACCATAGCAACCAGCCCGAGAGGAGAGGTGCAGGGCGAGTGCTGGAGTGAGGATTTTCGCCTGTGTGCATGTGGCTGGCTGGATGGGTGGATGGATGGATGGATGGGCGGATGGGTGAAGGGGCCGGAGTGAGGCTGGGCTGGTGTAGCTGGCGTGTGTGTGAGAGATCACAGGAGGTTTAATGGGCGTCGGTGAGGCTCGTAGCATGCGCCGGCACACATGGTGAGTACTCCACGCCTATTTCCTGTCTTCACAAACTTGCTCGGTTTCTGTCCGAATGCATGTGTGTGTGTGTGTGTGTGTGCGTGTGGCGTATTGTAGTTATGTAACCGGTATATGAGCAGTCGCTGGGCTTTCCCAGGACCTGCACGGATCGAGAGCGGAACGCTGCACGTATATAAAACCCGGAACTGGCCTGGTCCCTTTTGCGGAATGTCGTGCACGCTGCTGGATCCACTCCATCATTCCACGTCTTTAAAGCCTTTTTTTTTACTTCACAGATGACAATTAGGCTTCAAGCCAAGATCACTTGTGTCTAGTTGTGTGGATTAATGGCCACTGACCGTGACAAATGGAACAATTGCAGCGTGCTGTTTCCCGTTCGTCCCGTACAGAGTGACTCCGCTGGAGTGTCGGGCTTTTTGATGCGGTGAAGTGGCGGGGCGCCGCGGGGTGAATCCTTCTGCTTCGCTATACGTTCGCCTCCGTAGGCGCGATGAAAGGCCACAGCGTGTCCAGCAGCTGATGCAGCCTGCGGTTACGGCCGGACGGTTACAGCGGGGACACTGGCAGCAAACACACATACGTGACCTCGATGTACCTTTACGGAGAAGATGAAACCTTCTCCTCTCACAGCAGAGCAAAAAAAAATCTTCTTCTCATCTATCGTGCCCGGTATTCACTGTTCTCTGTAAAACAGTGCCTGTGCACAATAATGGTTTCTAATGGAGGGTGGCCTTATATGTCCCCGTCCAGTGGATAAGCCCTGTGAACATTCCTTCCGGAACATGTGGGTGAAGGCATTCGTGGCTGAAATGTTTACTATACTTCAACCATCTCCTCTGTTTCCCTATTTAGTAAAGATTTTATTAACTTTATTGAATTTACATTGACTACATTTACCAGACTGACTTACAGTCAGTAGTGACAGGGACAGTCCCCCCCTGGAGACACTCAGGGTTAAGTGCCTTGCTCAGGGACACGATGGTAGTAAGTGGGGTTTGAACCTGGGACTTTGTGAATTTCTGGTCATATGTTACACAGAAAACCATGAGTAGCCTGAAACATCGGCCGGGTTTGTACATTTACATTTACAGCATTTACCAGACGCCCTTATCCAGAGCGACTTACAGTCAGTAGTTACAGGGACAGTCCCCCCTGGAGACACTCAGGTTTACGTGTCCTGCTCAGGGACACAGTGGTAGAGAGTGGGATTTGAACCTGGGTCTTCTGATTCACAGGCAAGTGTTACCCACTAGGCTACTACCACCCACAGTTGTTTGGGTTTTTGAGCTGTGCAACGTTTGCCACGTCATAGCCATTTTACTCGCCTATTCATGCTAGTGGATCGATTTCCCGCCTGCTTGCAATAGTGGACGTATCTCTCTGCCCACCCTCACTCCAACATCTCACTCCAGGGGCAGTGGTGGCCTAGCCACTGTTAAGGAAGCGGCCCCGTAATCAGAAGGTTGCCGGTTCGAATCCCGATCCACCAAGGTGCCTCTGAGGTGCCACCGAGCAAAGCACCGTCCCCACACACTGCTCCCCGGGCGCCTGTCTTGGTGCCCACTGCTCACTCAGGGTGATGGGTTAAATGAAGAGGACAAATTTCACTGTGTGCACCGTCCCCACACACTGTGCTGTGCTGCTGTGTATCACATGTGACAATCACTTCACTTTAATTAATTAATTAAACATCGAGTATGAACCCCACCTTTGACAAATTGGCTGGTATTACTGGAACCGCCATCTTTCTTTTGAAAATCACACATCGCCCAAGCCCGATCCACTACTCATACTGAGAGCAGCAAAAAGGACTCTTCTCATCACTGAACACATATACATGTCATGCACTTGCTCGCCACCTACTGGCGGGGGTACAGATGGCATATTTCTATTTCATTACACGGTCCGGATAAGAGCATCAGATAAATGAATAAAGCGAACATGACAGCTGCGTGTTGTTTTCTGCTGATTGGTTTTGTCAGTTGATGGACCCTCAATGCTATGATGTCACCGCGGTAGTGAGCAGTTGTTTGGTGTCATGTGACCCTGAGGAGTTGTGATATCTGATTTGGCTGTTAAGGGGAGAGATTTGAATGTGTCTATGTGTTATGTAATGATCCAACATTGATAGTAGAGCGAGAGAGAGTGTGTGTGTTATATAACAGTGTTGTGTGTGTGTGTGTGTGTGTGTGTGTGTGTGCACATGGTGTTGATGTAAGGCTGGAGTCTGTTCTCACTGCTCCCAACGCTGCCTTTGCTCTTACAGACTATTGCATTATTTAAAAGCGTATGCATGTGTGAGTGTGTGTGTGTGTGTGCACTTTTATACATGTACATTTTAACCCCTCCCTTCCTTTTCTAGGCGAACTTGAAGAAGTTCATGGAATATGTTCAGCAGAGAAACATTGAGAAGGTGTCCAAGTTTCTGGAGAAAGGCCTTGATCCCAACTTTCACGACCCAGAGACAGGAGGTAAAACACACACACACACACACACACACACACACACACACACACACACACACACACAAACTTACAAGCACATTACATCATTATGCTGTCATCCTCAGGGAGACCAGGGCCACAGTTTGGTGTCCCTCAGGCCTTCTCAACATCACTCATCATCTCCAGATTGCTGTGTTGGCCGAACCAGCAGCACCAAAAATACAGACCGTTACGATAAACAGGCTCTTCATTTAGCAGAAACCCCCCAGAACGAACAGAAAGCAGCCAGCAGGCGTAGCATCATAATCCATCGCACCACGCGAGAAGCCGTGATGTGGCAGCGGCGGCGTGGCAGGGGACCTGCTCTGTACCTGTGCGGGCCCCTCGGCCAGCTTCCTGGCGCTGTGGCCGCCTGACGGGGCAATTACTGGCGTTTAGCGATTATTTTCGCCCGTCAGGACATAAACGCTGCGACTGCTGTCAGCGAGACTCGCGGGGTCATGAGCCGAGAGCGCCGGGGATCCGCGCCACAAACGGGTCAACGTTGAGTAAAATGATCCTCTCGACGATGGCAGACGGAATCATGATGATGCTGAGTTCCCTTTATTCTCTGAAGCGCTGAGGAACTCGGTCCGATGCACCGTGACCTTCGCAGCACCTTTAATCTTTCATCTCCTCCGCTGAAAATGTACAAAGTGGTATGAATATTTCAGGCCGGAGTGGGATCCCCGGTAATATCGCTGTCACCGGAGCAATGCTGCTAATTTACCGCCTCCGCCGCGGCCAGTCCGCTCCGACTCCACAGGCCTCGTGCGTGTGTGCGTGTGTGTGTGTGTTACTGTCCATGCAATATTTCCACCACGAATTCCAAATTCTGCAAATTCCACCATAGTGACTGGTGACAGCGGCTTATTCTACTTTAAGACGGTGTTCTCAGACGAGGTCATGCGACGGAAGAATTAATAATAACGAAAAACTCATTTATACAGGCGACCCAGAAGGATGAACAATGCACAACATCTGCAACACGTTATATGCAGCTATTATTCATAAGCAGTGTTCAGACAGACAGAGCAAAATATTCAGTTTGCTTTAGAATATAAATAACCAAATATTATTAATAATAATATCAAATTTTATACAGACATCAATGAACCGTACCGCTGCAGTGTGTGTGTGTACGGTACAGTAGATCTCAGCCTTCGTGTTCGTCTCGTCTCTTTATACCCGACTTGTTTCTCTCTGTCTTTGTTTCTTTGTCCTTTTTCTTCTTTCATCTTTTATTCACTCTTGCTTCTATTCTGCGTTTGGGACTGTTTACTCTCCTTTTTGTGCATTTCCAACTCTGAAAGTGAGGCTCCCCTCTATAATAGTTTTAAATATTGTCGCAAGCGTTAGTCTTTAATGTGCGATTACGAAGCTGCGGCTTTCAGCCCGAGTGTGTTCACGATACTCCATGTTTTAACGCTGTTAGCGCGCCAGTGTCTCCTCATTTGGAGGAATGTCACTTCAGAGTCATATAAAAGTGGCCTTTCCTTTATTACGTATCGACCGCCGTCGTGGCTTTACGTTCTCCTCGTCTACGTCCTTCCTGAAAAAGCGAAAGCCGCTTTAATGCCTGAGATGGTGTGATGGTGTTATCCCGTCCGGTTTCTTTACTGCGGGAAGACGGGTGATGATGACGCCAACCCTCCTACTGCCAAAACATGGATTCGTAGGGCCAGTGGTGGCCTAGCGGTTAAGGAAGCGGCCCCGTAATCAGAAGGTTCGAATCCCGATCTGCCGAGGTGTAATAATATATTACGTATCACACCTCATTTAGATCAGATCTGCCATTCTGTGTCTCTGGAGTGACATCTTCTCCCTGACGAAGTATTTCTTTAAACGTCACTCCACAAAACGGTCACATGACCAGCTGCTGCTGAGGCGAATTGCTTCATGCAGATTTCATGTCTTGCTTATGAATGTGTAGTGACATTCTGAAGCTGCATAATTCTAATAAGGGACTAAATATCTCATGGCTGTGCGCTGCTCTGTAAACATCTGAAAGCTTGGCTGCATCTGTGTAGTAGGTTCACATTTAGTCAAGTTTCTGTGTTTAAGCGAATGAAACGCGGGGAAATTGCATGAATTGAAGACGAATAACCGCAGCGAGTGCACAATCCCGGTGAATCACCTCTCCGTCTGAAGTCAGCGTTTCACAATCCTTTTTCAGAGACCCGTCTGAGCTCTTTGTCTCCCTTTGTTGTTCATTTATAAAACTCCCCCCTGGAATGTTTGATCTGCGTAATCCGCACAAACATTTAATTCCTCCCCGAAGACGCGCTGCATTGTTCTGTTTACTTCATTACACGGCGAAGACGCGTCTTCTGGTGTCAACACGGCTTGTACCCGGGAACCAGGAGGATGTGGGACATCGGGACGCTGTATTGGATCTGATGAATTATTCACGGGGATGGTCATAAACATGGGATGTTTGTTAGTTGGGAAAAGTTGGGATCAGATTTGTGTCAGTGGTTGTGTGATATTTTATCTAATTCTCCCATCTGCCCATAATTCGGCTCTGTTGCAGTGTGTCTCTACTTTACTTTACTTTACTTTACTTTACTTTACTTTACTCGGCAGACGCTTCTATCCAAAGCTCCTTACAAGAGGACGACACCAGCAATTCTCATTCGGTTTCTGTAGATTTTGAGTTACACAACTAAAAAGCCCCGATAAGGCCAAACTTGTCAAGAATAGAGCATGCTGGGAATTGCTAAAGTGCTAGACGAATATACATACATACATATACACACACATACATACACACACACACACGTGTATATATATATAGACCCACTTCTGGTAAAAGTTGTGTGTGTGTGTGTGTGTTCTCTCTCGTGCAGAGTGTCCGTTGAGCATGGCGGCCCAGCTGGAAGGATGTGTGGAGCTGATCAAGGTGCTGAAGAGTGGAGGATCTCATCTGGACTACAGGACCAGAGAGGGAATCACAGCCCTGCACAAAGCAGTGCGCACTAAAAACCACACAGCGCTCATAGTGAGTTACATACACGCACAAACAGGCCTCGTACTGGAGAGTTACACACACACACACACAGCCCTCCTGGAGAGTTACGGTAGTGGTGTGACAGTACGGGGACCTCAGTTTTTGATTGTTTTGTGGGTAATGAACTCTGGGTCCAGCAGGTTTGGATAGACATAACTGATATGAAATGCATCTTCGCGGTTAATCTGGTCAGTCTATGCGTTCATTCGTCCCCCCGGTGGCTGGTTATTTAAAAGTAAACATCACAGATGATCATCTTAATTTAATCGTGGCAGCCAAAATCGCTATCGTGATGAAAAATCGATTCATTCTGCTGCTAAACTGTAAGCGGCAAGAGTAAAAAGTCCTTTCCACAAGTCGCAGGGCGGACAGAATGGTTTGATATTTCACCATTTATCCTGTTATACACACAAGTAAATAAAGGAAAAAAGTAAATCTCATGCACTAAAGCTCACAAAAGGGGCTTTTGACAGCAATGCTGCGTGTTAATTATAATAACAATGTAATAAAGGCATCATAGGTGTGTTATTGTTTTGAGCATTTTATTAATTTCTATCTGTGTCAGGACATTCAATTCTCTCTCTCTCCCTTTCTTACTCTTTCTTTCCCTCTCTTTCTCATGGACTGTCTCTCTTTCTCTCTCTCACTCACTCATGACCTGAGTTACCCATTTCCCTCTTTGACTGTTGCCATTGCTGCGCCAGACTAGAATGGTGTTGAGGGACAATTGATGTCCCTGGAGGTGCCTTGGATGTACCAACTTTGAGACAGCGGCTGCCAAATGTCCTTGCATGTGTCTTTGGCGTTTCTGTCATCCAGATGGTCGGACTTATTTGGACCTGGCTGTTCCCCCATTGGCTGTTGGTGGACACTGTACAAGCGTCCGATAGACGAGTGGGGCGCCTCCAGTGGAGGACTGTACATGGGGGCCCAGCTACAAACAGACATGGGGTGTGTGGTGGTGTGTGGTGGACTGTCTTTTCTGTCAGGCAGATGAGACGCTTTCTCATTTGTTTGTTTCGTGTCCCAGGCTGGGGGACCTTTTCTTGCTGTTGTCCCAGTGGTTTGAGGTGCTGGGTCATTTTGTGAGTTTGTCTTTTGTCTTATTTACTCTGCGAAGTGAAGGGAAAAGAGAGTTTTACTGAATTTGTCAATTTAAAAGTAAAAGAGCCGCCAGGGCACACCAGATCCCACTGCTGTGTTTAAAAGTGAAGTGACTGTCATTGTGATACACAGCAGCACAGCACATGGTGCACACAGTGAAATTTGTCCTCTGCTTTTAATCCATCACCCTGAGTGAGCAGTGGGCAGCCATGACAGGCGCCCGGGGAGCAGTGTGTGGGGACGGGACTTTCATCAGGGGGACCTCAGAGTCGAACCCGCAACCTTCTGATTACGGGGCCGCTTCCTTAACCGCTAGGCCACCGCTGCCAGACTAAGGGGTTAGTCTGCGTGTGGAGGGCGTCTACTACAAATTAGTAGGAAAACCGTGGACATTTGGGGGTGCAAGGGGTTTTGTGCACGTTTTACGATAATGATGAGCTTGTTTTGAGCGTTGTGAGTTGTCTATGGTTCTATTACCTGCTTTTACTTCGTGTGGTTTTATCTTTTCTTGTCTTTTTTATCTTTTTTTCATTTTCTCACTCATGCTCTCCCTCTTTCTCTCTCCCTCTCTCTCTCTTTCTCACTCATGTTTTCTCCCTCCCTCTCATTCATGCTCTCTCTCTCTCACCCTATCCCTCACTCTCTCTCTTTCTCATTCATGCACTCTCTCTCACTCGCCCTCTCGCTCACCCTCTCTCTCTTTCTCATTCATACTCTCTCTCTCGCTCACCCTCACCTTCTCTCTCTTTCTCATTCATGCTCTCTGTCTCTCCCTCACCCTCACCCTCTCTCTTTCTCATTCATGCTCTCTCTCTCTTTCTCTCTCTATCTAGACGCTGCTGGACCTGGGTGCGTCTCCGGACTATAAGGACAGCCGGGGACTCACCCCCCTCTACCACAGTGCTATGGTGGGCGGGGACCCCTACTGCTGTGAGCTGCTGCTGCATGACCACGCCCAGGTGGGCTGTGTGGACGAGAACGGCTGGCAGGAGATCCATCAGGTACAAATCTTTCTGACGCCCAGAAGATGAGCTCTGAAAAGAGGAGGGGCCTGTAGGCACGACTGACAGCTCTCACAAGCCCTGCTTCCTCATCCTGTGTGATTTCAAGCCCCGTACTGTGCAAGGCGCAGCATTTCGTTGTTCTTACAACCAGAGTTCATTGAAGACGTTGTCAGATGCGGTTCCAAAGTGCAGAGACGTTGTTCACTTCAGCGTACACTTGTATGTGTGTGTGTGTGTGTGTGTGTGTGAGAATAAGAAGGGGCGAAAACAGAAGTCAAGCATTCAAAATACATGAACATTCCATCATTTTGTAGACATATACATTTCTAACATCATAAAAGTTAAAAGCAGTAATGAACAGTCAATGAGTGTAGAGCAAGCAATGAACGAAAATGTACAAATTTTACTATAATCCCAGGCAACTTCCCATTGGCTTTAGAATAATTTGTATGAGAACATTTGCTCTCATTGTTTGTTTGTGTGAGTGTGTGTGTGTGTGTGTGTGTGTTAACACTAGATTCTAGAGGGCCCGATCTATCTAAGAGGAGAAGTCCATATTCCTCTGAAATATTGCCGAATGTGATTAAATCCATCACTACCCATGATTCCTCCTGCATTTCGGTTTCATGTGGTCCGAGCGGAGCTCTGCAGGTGGCTGTGTGGGGAAGTGGGTGTGTTTAAGTATTTAGTTTGGATAAAATGTCATGACATTTTGCAACATGCTTTTTTTCAATCAACAGATTTAATTTTCATGAGGAAAATTTGACCTTCGGTCACTGAGGTTATATTTTAAAATAAAAAAAATCCCCTCATGGGTGTCTATAGGTCTGTAATATATATCAAATATATATGAGCTTTTTATTCATATGAATAATATAAATAGAACAATAATAAATGTATCTAATGTAAAATCATCTGTATATCATGTCTAGACGTGGTTACGAATTCATAGAACATTTGATAAAGTTCTTACATCGTGTCCCCATAAAAACTTATAGGGAATACCCAAATACACAGGTATTATGCAAATGAGATAGATTTCTGATGCTCTGACACACACACACACACACACACACACTCACACACTCACACTCAGGGTCATATTTAAAGAAGAAGGTGCTTGTGGCTGTGACGATGTCAGTGTCACGATGGGACCACAGGGCAAGAAGAAGGACGCATTCACACGACTGACAGAAATAGAAGATTTACTTGAAACGTTACACAAACAGAAAGGACAGAGTAAAAGACAAATACCCGACGAGGACCAGACAGAGTCGGGGTAAATTCACACACCAACACGGCCGTCCGTCAGACCTCGACAGCACGTGTCCTCATTAGGTAGCTCAGGACCTCCTGAAACCATCATGCTGCTGCTGGAGGTCGCTGACGTCAGGCCAGATGTGT
Organism: Denticeps clupeoides; assembly: GCF_900700375.1. NCBI lineage: Eukaryota > Metazoa > Chordata > Actinopteri > Clupeiformes > Denticipitidae > Denticeps > Denticeps clupeoides. The sequence goes on from NC_041723.1 coordinate 166,851, forward strand.
TGGCCAGCAGTCTAATGAGTCTTGTCAGTGGCCGTCGACTATTTGACTTGTGGCTGATTGTGCCTGCTTGTAAGAGGAAGTGTGTGTGTGTGTGTGTGTGTGTGTGTGTGTACATGCATTGCCGATACCTGATTTTTGTCGTCATCACCAGGCATGTCGTCATGGTCACGTGCAGCACCTGGAACACCTGCTGTTTTACGGCGCTGACATGAGCGCACAGAACGCGTCCGGAAACACTGCCCTGCATGTGTGTGCCCTCTACAACCAGGTAAACACACACACACACACTTTCTGCCCTATACTACCACACACACACATGGTGGGACGATCTGGAGATGATCAGCTTTCAGTGAATATGAAGCGGGTGACTCTACAACTGATTAGTGTAAGGGACTGAGTGTGTGTGCACTGGCCATGGATTTAGTGTGTGTGTGTGTGTGTGTGTGTGTGTACAGTTTAGATTCTGTAATGAATTGCACAGCAGGGCATATCCTCCACTTGCTAATTGGTATCTTCTGGTGTTTATCAAGTGTTTGTGTGTGTGATGCAGACGATGGGGGAAAATGGAGACGATTGGTTGACTTTGGCAGCCCCTAGTGGTAGCAGCTGAAAATAGAAGGTGTGTGTGTGTGTGTGTGTGTGTCTTCTTGCTGTACCCTTGTTCTGCAGTCGCTCTTCAGTTCTCTGCGAGACACACACATCAATTCAGAAGTCATCTTCATCCACCCATCTCCATCTCACCATGCGCCGCGGTTCACAGCTTCGTGATCACTTGTTCCTCCTCCTGCTTTCCCAGGACTCCCGTTTCACTTGCACACCCACTTTTCCAACAGATATCCACTTTTCACAACTGATACAGGAAATTCTTTTAAAAGTTCATTGAAGATAAAGACTGAAAAAGATGGATTTCCCCTGAACAAACCTTCTCTGGGTTAGAAGGAAATTCGCGGCGCAGCGGCTCCAGTGAGCTGCCCCCCTCATGTACCCATTTTGGACAAGACCTTTTATAACAATCAGCTGCTAGTGTGGAAAAAACCCTCCATCACCCCTCCTCACCAGCGTGAGGCGCTGGTTCAAGGCGTGGTCCTGAAAAGAGGATGCCAATATTGTCCTCAGGTACATATTTTCACACGCTCGCATGTTCGTAATTAGCCAAGCTAATGGCCGTGATTGTGTGTGTGTGTGTGTGTGTGTGTGTGTGTGTGTGTGTGTGTGTGTTGTTCGTTAATGAGATCACGCGGTCATGAATCTGAGCAGATTTCTGAAACGTGGAACTCCCCCAGAAAATGCAGAAAACCATCAAGCGCTTCTTAAAACAGTCGGGAGCCATGATCAAGGTCATAATGCACCGGTGTGGTTATTTCCCCGCGCGCAGAGACACACACACGCTGTTTAAATCACATTTAATCGTGTTGGTTTCGTGCGAGGTCGTATTCATTACGCCGTACACGCTGTGTGTAGTTTGCGTGTTTCTGCACGCGTGTGTATTCCATTAGTCAGTAATCGGCCGTGTAAATGATCACCCTTGACACAGCCCGTCTCAGAATGAGCTAATTATGTGTGTGTGTGTGTGTGTGTGTGTGTGTGTGTGTGTGTGTGTGTGTGTGTGTGATTGCATACAGGAATTAGGTATTGATTTTTCCAGTCAGACGCTGGAAAAAAAATGATTGATGTTGTCAGATTCTTTCATTTATTATTCAAGCCATGATGAGAGAATACATTTGCATTTTAATTACTTATAAAATAATACATTTGTGTACATATTTAGGGTGGTTGTAGCCTAGCGGGTAACACACTCACCCATGAACCGGAAGACCCAGGTTAAAATCCCACTTACTACCATCGTGTCCCTGAGCAAGACACTTAACCCTGAGTGTCTCCAGGGGGGGACTGTCCCTGTAACTACTGACTGTAAGTCGCTCTGGATAAGGGCGTCTGGTAAATGCTGTAAATGTAAATTTGTGTATATATGGAAGAAAAGATGACTGACACGATCAGGGCAGCTTTATACAGGCAGACACGGGTGAAAACAATCAGGAATCGCAGTTCGATCGGTATATCTCGGCTTCACCCAAAATGTGACTTGTGCAGTATGGCGATTTTATAATAAATCCTGGATGAGGTTGCGTGTGTTTCAGGCGCGACAAATCGAGCTTGAGGTTCATGAACCTCTTTCCTTTACAACAAGTGACTGTGGCAGGATTTCCTGGGTTCTTCTGTGCACACACACACACACACACATCTGGTGTTCTCAGTGGAATCTTTTAGTCTTAATCACACCTGTCTCCGTGAAAAGTAGGACATCAGCTCCCGGAGGTTGTCTGTTTCTGTGTGTGTGTGTGTTTTCTTGCTGTTCCTTCTGTCTCAGCCCAGAGGTCTTTAACAAACCGAAAACAGAGGCAGGAGAACAGCTGAGCGCCCCGGAGCATCTCTGATTGGTTGAGGAGTGTGAGTTGTGGAGTGAGGGAAGATCTCGTCCAGGAGAAACTGGGATGAGCATCAGTGGGACGTTCTGGTGGCTGCTTTTTGTAGCTCATGTGAATATGGAGGCGTCTGGTCCTGCTTTAATTTGGGTTCTGACTGGACTTGTCCACGGATGCATGAGTGGTTGCTATGGAGACGCGGCGAGCGAGAGTGTGGAGCATGATGTTGGGTAGTGGACTTTAATTAAGGAACGGAACACATGGGACGTACTTGGAGTGGGGTGTGGGAGGGAATCAAAGCCTGTAGAATAAACTCTGCCAAAGCACGAATGTGGAAGTTACGCTGGAAAAAAAAAATTTAATCAAACAGATCAACTAAATTAATATACTGACCTGGAAAAATTTGGTTAAGTTTGGCGTCAAGTGAAAAGAAGAATGTTGCTGCAGAGCTATAGATGTATGTATGTAGATGTGTGATTCGGCTTATCTGTCCTTCCCGATTCCCTCAGGATAGCTGCGCCAGGGTCCTCCTGTTCCGAGGAGCCAATAAGGAGATCAAAAACTACAATAACCAAACAGCATTCCAGGTAAGAGGCACGATCTTCAGGGCCGAGGAATTTTATTGCTTTCTTTGATGGATCTACATTCTGCCTTTTGGGCGCGATTGGACCATTTCAGTGCCTGGATGCAGACAGGCCTGCTGGGCTTTGTGGAATGAGTTTATGTGATTATCCGTAAGAATCGGAACAGAGCAGTGTGAGCATTCTGCCATGATACAGGGGAAGTTGGGTTCGGAGCCAGAAATCCCCTTTGTGGATACACGTACCTGGAAAAGCGGGGAACAGAAAGTCTGGAATCAGAAGCCAGAGATTATTCTTCATCAGGCGTCTTCCTCCTCATTAAAGCGCTTAAAATCCAGAGCATCATTACCGCCTCGTTATCAGGGACATTTGACACATGAAACACGCTAAGCGTTTATTACAGCTTCGTTCCGCGGCCCCACTGGCCGCTGACCTCCCATGATTCCCTGCAGGAGCCGAGAGCGACAGCAGCGCAGATTTCCGGCGGCAGATCAAAGTTAACTTGTTTGGAGTGAGGGCGGGGAAGGCGACACGGAGCTTCCGGAACTTCAGACAGCTGCTGCCGTCGGCAGCTAATGAAGAAGAGATGTGTGCGAAATTAATTAGCCTTCGTGCTAAACGAGCATGTGTGATCTACCCCGCATGGCATCAGCCATTTATACATTTATACATCTGGAAACGTATAAATGTATAAATGGAGTGCAGTGGTGGCCTAGCGGTTAAGGAAGCGGCCCCATAATCAGCAGGTTGACAGTTCGAATCCCGATCCGCCAAGGTGCCACTGAGCAAAGCACCGTCCCCACACACTGCTCCCCGGGCGCCTGTCATGGCTGCCCACTGCTCACTCAGGGTGATGGTTAAATACAGAGGACAAATTTCACTGTGTGCACCGTGTGCTGTGCTGCTATGTATCACATGTGACAATCACATCACTTTCTTCTTAAATATTAAAGGATTATTGTTAGGCCCAAGTATTCATTAAGCAGGAGGCATTTATAAAGAAAACACAGTTATTTGTGGTAATCAGAAACGATATTTGGATTAAAATATAAAGGAAACTGATGCTGAAAGATAGAATGATATCGTGCAAAAATATACATATTTTCAGAATGCATGTAATGTCGGTTTTGAGCGCCTTTTTGCACGTAAACTGTATATATGATGCTGAAATTAGGGTGGTAGTAGCCTAGTGGGTAACACACTCGCCTATGAACCAGAAGACCCGGGTTCGAATCCCACTTACTACCATTGTGTCCCTGAGCAAGACACTTAACCCTAAGTTGCTCCAGGGAGACTGTCCCTGTAAATACTGATTGTAAGTCGCTCTGGATAAGGGCGTCTGATAAATGCTGTAAATGTAAATGTAAATATGAAGATGAATCGTGCCGCTCCTGAATAAATGAATTAATGAAAGTTAATGTCACTTTTTTTTCCTCTCAGGTGGCCATTATTGCTGGGAATTTTGAACTGGCAGAAATTATAAAGATCCATAAAGCATCAGATGTTGGTGAGTAACTGCGTTGCGAGGGACCAGCAGGGGGCGCAGTGGCGCCACGTCCCTCCTCATGTGGTGCTGTTAGGCTGGCTGCCGCCGGCCTACAGAGCGGAATCGTTGTCGTATATTAACCACGCACCGCTTAGCAACTCCGCTAATTATTTCTGCCGAGCGGCTGAAGCTTCGGCCACTAATTAGCAAAAACGAAACAAGATGCGAGGGAGGGGCTGGTTATTTTATTCCGGCCTCTCCGCGCGGCACCTCTTACTACTCGAGTGCCGCTCTGAATCTTCGCCCCGGGGCATGCTGGGAATGTCTTCATTAGCCCCTTGCTGAAGCTGTGCTGTTCCTCACTGTTTATTACAGCCCTGCTGGTCTGTCAGATAATGAATCGAGACTTCACATTCTTTCATTCGTTAGTACGAATTAAAACCCAAGGTCAAAGGTCAAGTCCAGGTGCTCATCGTGACACTGCTGATGTTCGCGTCTGACCAGCGTCAACAGGTTGTGCAGCATCGTGGCTGGTGTTCAGAGGGACGTTGACTTGCATGGACACGCCTTTCCCCTACAAAGTCTACAGAATGTAATGCACAGAAGAAAAAAGGACGTTCGTGCTGGCTTTGCACACTGCTGTCATCTTCATGAGCCGCTTCAGAAAAACTGTCCCCATTGTCCCCAACTTTCCGTGCGTTATTCCTAGAGGTGTGAACTGGTCTCATAATTCGATTTGATTACGATTATCCATGCCATAAATGTTCTACATGGTCACATGGTGTTTTTAAATACAAGAGTTAGGGTCTCGTACTCCTGTGTGGACGGTTGGATTTGCTACAATGAGCAGAAAAAAGTTTGTATTGTTCTCCTCCAAGATGGTGGCCTGTAACCACTATAACTTAAAAAGTCTAATTTCACTGCAGTGACAGAAGGTGAAGAATTGAACAGACATTATTGTTCTACTGTAATACAAACCAACAGTTTATAAGTCAGTTTTTCAGTATTTTATCAACTCAGTCACAGCATAGAAATTAGACGTTTTCTTTTGGAAAACGGTTACAGGCGGTTCACTTTGAAAGAGAACAATACAAAAATCCCATTCAAGGCTTCTATTGTCAAGATTTAATTAAAATACATTTGTCATTGTAAATAATTTGATGTAGAATCATTTATTTTAATGTTGGTTCAGGCGTCCGTGGCGTCAGGTTATTCTGGTCATTGTAGAAAATTCCCGGTGAGACGATAATGTTGTGTTGTAGATCTCTGGTCAGATCAGCTTTTCCTCCATTCCTGCAATACGTCATGGCGTGTACTCTGTAGATCAGGCCGCCACGGTCACTACCGGCCCTACTTTTTATACCACCGCCAGAAAATCACCAAGCGACGACATTATAAAGTTCTGCACGGCATGGATGCAGTATTGTCCACGTCTGCATCGCGATGCATTGATCAACACCCCTACTTATTTCACAGCTCAGCGTCTTCAGTTTCGGGCCACAGTGTAAAAAAACGAGTAGGTGTTGGCTGGTGGTGTCCCTGGTCCCCACCCCTCGGTGATGGACGCTCGTGGTCTCCATCCTGGTCTCTCAGGGCGGCATCCCACCTTCAGACGGTGTTGGCTGTGCAGCATTTTAGGCAGATGGAGATCGGGACACAGCTGGACAGCTAAATGCCTCTCATGCAGGGCTGTGTAATGAGAGCCCGCTGGGATCCGGGTGTGTGTGTGTGTGTGTGTGTGGACTCATCACTCACTGTACACACAAACACACACACACACACACACACACACACGGATCCCAGCGGGCTGCGAACGAGGGTGAGAATGAAATGGTGGTGGGTGGCGTAATTCCGCCAGGGAATGAAACACATTGCTCTTCCCCGCTATCACTAATGCTAATGCTAGTGCATTTCCCCGCGGCTCCTTCGCCGGGGTTCGCTCCTGCTTGGGATTCTGGGAAATGCTATACAGCCAATTGGGCTGCGGTGAAATTGCATGGCAGCGTTACAGATGCGACCCGCCTCGGCTTCGGCAGGATGTAGGATTCAATTTCAGCCAATAGTGAGCGTGCACATAGTAAACAAATATTAACTTAAGCACACTTACTCACGGGCCACTTTATTAGAGACACCTGCCCTGTAGCTCCGCCTTGCGGTTGTAGAGTTAGAGAGACTCAGTCCAGGTATTATAATGGCCGAGAATCATATGCTAATTAGTTGTGATTTGTTTGTTTGTTTGTTGGTTAATCTTCCTGTATCGGTCGGTTCTGGAGCGTCCATCTCACCCGCTCGCGCTTCTTATTGCGTTCGGCGCCTCGCCTGTCTGCGTGGTGATGACCATGACAGCACTAACGTCCGTGGACATCACGATGACGCTCTAGGTGAAGGCCCATCACCGCTGAAATTCCCGCTTCTTTGGTTAATTAGGTTCCTCTAATCTCTCACTTTTGGTAGGTTGGATTTTTTCGGTGTTCGTGTGCATATGTGTGTTTAATGAGGCTCAGAATTCGAGTAAAAAAGTATAAAAGTATGTTTCCATGTGCTTTGTATTAAATATTATGTCTTGTGTCCCCAGTGCCTTTCAGGGAAACTCCGTCTTACACCAACCGTCGGCGAGTGGCGACGGGCGGGACCCTGACCCCACGCTCGCTGCTCCGCTCCGCCTCCGACAACAACCTGAACGGCGACGGCCACCCCGCCCACTCGCCGGTGCCCTCCCTGCGGAGCCTGCCCCCCCTCGCGGCCCCGCCCGGGGGCGGCGACACGCCCGCCGCCGACGGCAGCCTTCAGAGCACCGGCAGCTCCCGGTCCTCGCACACCCACGCACACACCCGCTCGCCGTCCCTCCAGCGCGTCACCGAAGAGCCCGACAAGCACGTCCTGCGCAGGCACCCGCACGGACACGCCCGTGGACGCCTCAGGTCAGGGCCTCCGCCTCCTAGTACAGCCCCGAGTTGTCCGGTCCCTGTCCTGAGCGTCCCCAGCATCATGCGTCATTAGGGCCTGGTACCACCACAGTGGTGGAACCACCAGCTTCTACCTGGACGGATCGGATTTATTTGATCCAGTATGAAGACTCCAGCAGGCCGACGGTTTAGATTAATTTGGAGTAATTAAATAAAAGACGGAATTAAGCTGCAGGGAAAAGGGAGGATGTCCACACAAGCACATTCTACAAGTTATGTCAGCAGGGACAACGTTAATAACGTGATCACTGTCAGAAAGTAAGGTAACCGCGAAAATGATGCTCGCCTCTCCTGCATTTTTATTCATTACTAAAACGTGTCCATTAATTACATGTATTAAACAGAGTTCATTTGTAGTGTGGTTGTAAGTTGTCTGGAAAGAAGACGGTTTAAAACAGAGTGCGTTGTGGGTAGAGCAGAGACCATGTTGTGTCACTGAAGGAGATGGATGGAGAGGGCGTCTCGTCTTCTTTTGTCCGCAGTTCATCGGTCACGTCTGCTAATCTCTCAGAAAGCAGGCCGCTTCCCGCTTAATCTCCGCCCGTCCTCCTCCTCCTCCTCCCTCCGCCCCGTCTGAGAGTGACTGATACTACCATGCGTGATACCACCACGTGGAATATTGGCCCTGCCTTCTGGCGCCATGGTGATCGTTCGTTTCCTGTCTGCTTGTTCATTAGTTCAAGCCTGAAGGTTCGATTGTTCGAGTGGGACATGCAATGACCTGCTTGCGCGTGTTTCCATTTTTCATGTCGTCCCGTTGGCTGGCGTTGTTTCTGGTCCCTTGCCCTGTGTGTCTGACTGTGACCAACTGGCCTTCCCTACGGGGTGACACAGGTGGCCATAGCAACCGCAGGAGTGTGACCATGGCAACCAGGGAAGTGTGAAATTAGTTCCCCAGGTCACCAGGCGACCCCTGCGGCTCCTCCCCCTCACTTCCTGTTCTGGGTCATGCATGAAGGGTCAAGCGGGCCAGCGCTGCGGCTTACGCGGAAGTTTCTGTGAGAACTCCGTGTTCAGTGTGACGTCTGGAGATGTTGATCTGGATCTGGAGACAGGTTCTCCTTAAACTCGAATGGTTGACTTCCCAGAACTACGGTACGGTACGTGTTCTACAGCCCAGTGGTTGTCCAACTATTGAGAAGCTACATTTAGTACAATTCATACCGATATGTACAGATGGGGCAGTGGTGGCCTAGCGGTTGAGGAAGTGGACCCGTAATCAGAAGGTTGTGGGTTCGAACCCTGAACCGCCAAGGTGCCACTGAGGTCCCCTTGATGAAGGTCCCGTCCCCACACAATGCTCCCCGGGCGCCTGTCATGGTGCCCACTGCTCACCAAGGGTGATGGTTACCGGCGATAAATGCTGTAAATGTAAATACAGAGGACACGTGTCACCGTGTCACTGTGTGCTGTGCTTCACAATGAAAAGCAATTCACTTGTTTTTCTTCATTAACAGAATTGACTGTTCTGCAGCCGAGAAACTCCGTGTTTTAACGTTATGGCGTGATGGTCCAGCTGCCTCCTCCGTTCTCTGCTGCTCATGTCACTGATATGATTGTATCATGACAGTATGTGAGTGTCACTGTGTCTGACTGGGACATCAGTTGATTACACGAGTAATAATCAGCCAGTAAGTAGCAGAGATGTTTCGCCACATCCTGGACCTCGTGGCGGACGGGCCTGTGAAGGAGACAGACAAGGTCTTCCAGCACTCTGCTCTACCTGGAGAGATGCCTTCAGCCCCCAGGAACAGATAAGCAGCATAAAGGACGGTGACTTTGTGGAGGATAATGGTGGCCTGGGGCCTGTCACAGCCCCCTGCCTGCACCCGCATATCAAAAACATGTCCATCTATTAATTATGAGGAAAAGCAGCAAAGCAAACACCGTCCAGACGGAACTCAGGTTCTGCAGGTTCACTTTAGAACATGGATCAAGGAAGCAGTACAATATGAGGCGACTCAGGAAAATGCTGTTGTGTGGGTTTAAAATACCGTTTACCGAGTGATGCATCTTTTCTTTTTTTTACCTCCCTATAGATAATATTATTTCTGTTTCCTTAAAAACGAATACAAATGCAGCAGTGCCCTTTTGGGAAATTAATTTAATCCGTTTCTCTCAGCACATGCAGCTCGGCGTGCTTAAACGTTCCGTGCTGCATTAACTCGGGACGTTCGTCTCCCTCGTTGAGAATAAATCTATATACTTTGGGTGTAATTGGCACACGGGGTGTTGGAACGTCGCGCCGTGATCAACATGTGCGATCGGCTCTATCCACGGCATTCAGACAAAATCCCATACTGAGTGCAACGATCTTTATTTTCGCATCATTAAATTCGGTGCCGTTTCCTGACGTTTAATAAAGCGATGATGTGCAATTTAGGCCCCGTCCACATGAGAACGATATTCTCTAAAACAGCAGTTCGGATTATAAAAAAATGTAACCCCCCCTCCACACCTGTAAGGGGCGCTGTAATTCCCCGCTCGCTGGCGGGTAAGGTGGGGTGCCGGTTCGAATCCCGAACTGCCGGGGTGCGACACTGAGCAAAGCACCGTCACCGGTAAATACAGAGGACGCGTTTCCCCGTGCCACCATGCGTTTGGGGTTATAGGTCAAAAAGGAAACGCTTCGCCGTCCACACAAATACGCAGAAAATACGTGCCAGATCGGACAGATCGGAAGTGTTCCTGTCTTGGAGAAAAACGGCGCCTGAAGCTTGTCGGTATTTCCGTCCTGTCCAGCATTTATTTAGAAGCTTCGTCTTTTAAAGGCATTAAATACACAACCTACAGCCAATCAGAATCAAAGTAAAGTTAAAGTGAAGTGATTGTCACATGTGATACACAGCACACGATGCACACAGTGAAATTTGTCCTCTGCATTTAACCCATCACCCTGAGTGAGCAGTGGGCAGCCATGACAGGCGCCCGGGGAGCAGTGTGTGGGGACGGTGCTTTGCTCAGTGGCACCTTGGCGGATCAGGATTCGAACCTGCAACCTTCTGATTACGGGGCCTTAACCGCTAGGCCACCACTGCCCCTTAGCACTGCCCCAAGCACAAGTCCTTGCATCACGTGTGCACCTTTCTGTGTCGACGGGGAGGGTCCTGCTCGGTCGTTTCACCTCCTCAGGTCCACATCAAGGTGGATCCAGCATCCAAATCTGCCGCCATGACACACCTCCCATCGCGCTCTGCCCTGCAGCCTTCGTTACGGCCTTTTTTTAATTGAAATACATGTTGGTTTCCGGGAAGGTCACCGGGTTCGCACCCGGCATTACTCAGCTAAAATCCCGCCTGGATAAACCGGGCGCTGCAGCTGCGTGCTGCAAGTCAATGAGGGAGAGGGACCAGCTTCCCAACATGCCCGCCGCATTCTTCCCGGCCCGGCTGAGCCTGTCAGGAAGTCTCCTAATTAAACCGCAGCGTAATTCCGGCGTTTTCATCAAACACTCGCTTCACCGGCCGCTTTTTAGAAAGGAGAAGAGGGCCGATGATTTACCGAAACGCCTCCGTCTCCGCCCTGCAGTGCTTCTGAATGCGGGAGAATGAGGCGGAGAGGTGCATGATGGGACGAGAGCAGGCTGGCAGAGTAGCCCCGGGGGGGCGGAGCCTCTCGACCTGTGGGGTTGTTTCATTTGAAGTGACCTGTGTGGTCTTTTAAACAGAGGGAGTTGTGTGTGTGTGTGTGTGTGTGTGTGTGTGTGTGTGTGTGTGTGGTCCCCACCTGCAGCCTCTAGAGGGAACATCCTGCAGCTCACCTGAAGACACACACACACACACACACACACACACTCATTAACACCCACAATGCCTCTCCCACAGTGACAGTCCTACAGACGGGGTGAAGGATACGGGGTGAAGACCACCTGCATCAAGCCCAGATTAATCAGTCCTGGGAAAGACACATTTTAATGGAATGTTATTTTTGTGTCCTCTGCGTTTAACCATCCCCCTTACTTTGCTCAGAATTCGAATCGTGAACCTTCCGATTACGCTCCACCGCTGCCCTGATATTAGGGGACCTTTAATACTGAACTTCCAGCTTTCTGCTCAATAGAGGTGCAGAGGGACAGAATGTCCACTGCTTACTGAACGTGTCCCAAGATGGTGCACCTTTGGGCAGGTTCACGTGGGCGTCCCATGCAGCTGTATCTACAACACACACACAGATGTGCAATGCACATCAAACCCAGAGTATACCCTGGATCAATAATGTCCTAAGTACTCAGTGCAGGTCCAGGTCACCTTAGCAAGACTTCATGTCTTTCTGTCTTTCCTTTTCAAACCACTCTTATTGGACCTCTATCAGGCGTCAGGGAAATTCTTCTTTTTTTCCCTTCTGTTGTCTCCTTCATCTGAAGCTCTTATTTGAACTGTGTTGTGACCACATGTCCAATTTTCAGTTAATGTGGATGGAAAACCGGAGATGCCTCATGCCTAAAGTCTTCTAGACGTTGGGACCTTATCTTACCAAAAGCACTACAATTTTCCCCCTGGATTCAAATACTGAAGTCGACTGAAGTTCAGCGTCTTGTAGTCGGCGACCGGGGCTCCATGTTGGAGGAGGTGGTTACCATGGCGATGCAGTCCATCATAAACCGTGGCCCCACGCAGCGCAAACGCAAAACGCCTGCTACAAAAGAGCGAATTTCTTCACTGTCTGATCCGAGCGGCTTCGCTTTACCTGGAGCGGCCAAACTTTCATCCGGAAGCATCTGTGTGGCCGTTACCACGGTTACCTGAGAGCACTTGCGACTGAGGAGATGATAATGGCTTTAAAGGGCGGCTTTCCGCTGAGCCCCCTGTCAGGATCAGAAGCACTCGGCGTGTTTATTGGTGGAGAGAGTTCATCTCCGGCTGGCATTGCGCTCCTCTAACGGTCGAACTCTGCAGAACCTCCCACTTTTCATCAATTACTCTTCACTCGAGACAGAATCTCTGTTCTACCTCTTCCTGAACATGGAGGCATCGCGAACGCAACAGAAATGAGATTTTTATGCCATTCTTGCCCAGCGTTAATTCTGCCTGATTCAAAAGCTCGTCATATTTCTTCCCATTTTGGAACTGATGCGAGCCTTTTAATTATTGATTCGTCTAATAAATGAAAAGCAAGCTGCATTTGCTGGCTGACTCGTGTTTTATGAGCTTCTCTTGGTGTTTGTGTTCATGTTCTGGGTTGTAATATATCTATCTCTGTAAATAGAGTCCATCAGTGCACTTTGGACATTTTCTTCCCTGGCGGCCTGGCACTCGAATATCGTCCCATTTTGCAAGATGCCCCATGCAATAAGTTGTTTTTATAGTCCTGTTTTCATGTCCAGTGTTGGTGGAGGGTTCACGAAGCTGTTCCATTTCCGTCATCAGTACAGTGATCAGCTGAAACCTCTGCCCGGGGCTCGTGTCTGAGGACGTGTCTGGGACATGTTTTACCAGCGTGTGCGTTCGTCCGTCCTCCCATCAGCTCGCGGACATGTTTAGATCTGTGTCTCCATTTGACCAGGCGTGTGAATATGATTATGAGCACTGCCCCTGTCTCCCGCTTGTCCACAGAGCGTATCAGACTTGTGAAAATGGAGATGGGGACATTTACTGGCACTTCAGCACCAAAAGCTGAAGATCTTCAGATGAAAGGAGGACGAGTTTGAGTTGTTGGCTGTAATTGCAGGTGTATAATGGCACCTCCTGGCTCACTGAGCTGGGCTGCACTAGTGCATGAAGAATGATAATGATGCGAAGGAGCGCAATTTTAAAAGGCAAAAAGTGTGTGTGTATATTTATATCTGTACTAATAGAGTCAAAATGTGTTATTTCATGAATTGTACATGAAATATTACATGAAACTAGGGCTGTGCGATAAAACATAAAAATGTATATTGCGATATAAATTGAACCATGGACAGTAGATGGATTATAATTTAGTAATTTAGGAAGTAAATTTAAATGTGTTTACAATGCGTTGTATAATAAATATTTTACAGTTACATCAACATATAGCATAACCATATTCCAGATTAAGCAATATCTGGCCAATTCGACTGAAAGGGGAATTTCTGTCACACCCATAAGGCCAGTGAAATAGCAGGTATTTGTATGAACATTTTAAGAAAATATTTAAATATCTCTATGCTTGTACATGTTTTATAATGAAGTCCTTTTTTAAGATTTGTGATTTTTAAAATCACAGGACACCAAACAGGCCAGGACCGCCCCTGGTTATTTCCCTGCATGCTGTCAGTAGCTGAAAAATCTGTTCTGTTCGGTAAAATAATGACCATGAAATAATATTTCACAATAATAAGTACTTTAATATAGCAGAGTGCAATATATTTCACAATTTTATGTTGCTATTATACATCCTTCTATTATTATTTTTAGTGTTTTTTGTGGTTTTGTTCAGGTCAAACGACTTGAAATGAAGTGAAGTGATTGTCATTGTGAAACACTGCAGCACAGCACACAGTGACATGGTGAAATGTGTCCTCTGTATTTAACCACCCTGTAATCACCCTTGGCGAGCAGTGGGCACCGTGATACGGGTGGTTGTAGCCTAGCGGGTAACACACCCGTCTATGAACCAGAAGACCCAGGTTCAAATTCCACTTACTACCATCATGTCCCTGAGCAAGACACTTAACCCTGAGTGTCTCCAGTGGGAGACTGTCCCTGTAACTACTGATTGCAAGTCACTCTGGATAAGGACGTCTGGTAAATGCTGTAAATGTAAATTACAGGCACCCGGGGAGCAGTGTGTGGGTACGGTACCTTCATCAAGGGGACCTCAGTGGCACCTTGGCGGGTCAGGATTCGAACCAGCAACCTTCTGCTTTACTTTACTTTACTTTACTTTATTTATCCAAAGCTTGCTGCTTTGTATGGCTGCACATATACTAAAATTGGATCGATACAGAGAAGATTAGCAGGGCCCCTGCAAAAGGATGACACCGTGAAGCGCTCCATATTTTTGTGGAGTGGTGGTTAAGGAAGCGGCCCCGTAATCAGAAGGTTGCCGGTTCGAATCCCGATCCGCCAAGGTGCCACTGAGGTGCCACTGAGCAAAGCACCGTCCCCACACACTGCTCCCCGGGCGCCTGTCATGGTGCCCACTGCTCACTCAGGGTGATGGTTAAATGCAGAGGACAAATTTCACCGTGACACCGCTGTGCTGCAGTGTCTCACAATGACAATCACTTCACTTTCACAGATTACGGGGTCGCTTCCTTACCCGCTAGGCCACCACAGCCCCATATGCCCGTATTATCACAATCGTTCCCGTTGGCCAAATCTATATCGCATACGTTTATACCATTTATCCCGTGCAGCCCTACATGAAACCAAACCACAAAATGTATCTAAAAATCATATCTAAAAATATATATTACAAATAGAGAAAGTTTAAAATGATGTCTGCTTATCAACAATATCTAATCTGTTGGTCATAAACGAAGATCAATTTCATTAATTCACTAAATGGAGAGTACATTTTTCTTATTTTTTAAAATGATATTTAGCTGCCAATAATCAGCACAGATATGGAAGACTGTAGAAGACTTTACCTTGGTTATTAAATCAAAAGGTCATGGCACAAATGTTGTGGTGCAAATGGACCTCTGTTTTCGGGGTTGGTTAGTCTCATTCATGTGTGCTGTTTGCAGTAGAAATGATGGGGGGACCTGGAACCTGGTGTTTGTGCGAGCTGAGGATGTGAGTGGAGTCTCTGGTGGAGGTTGGGAGGCTGTTGCTCTGGTAACAGGTGTTGTGTGATGGCGAGTGTGTCAGTTCCAGCAGCACGGCGCCACTCTTAGACATTTGGTGAAATTTGCAGGAGACGATGCGAACCGCTGGTAGTTTATCAGGAGCTCGTACCACTTTTCATATTCCTGAACTTCCTGTTCAGACATGACTGATTAATTTCAGTGATTTTGAGTTGAGTGGAACCAATGCAGATCCAGCACATCCCAAAGATTCTGACTGGGGTTTCGGTCAGGACTCTGTGGTGGTTGGTCGCTCCAGCTTCCTGGATCCTGGCCTGATCATCCACACATATTCTCCTGCCATCGTGAATAGCGCGTTGATGGAACATTGTGGTTGTTCACCAGAGTTCGGGGATCATCTGACTTCGTTTTACTGAACCAGTGAACCGCAACCCCAGATCACACCCCTGCCTCCATGGGCTTGGCATGATGGGCGCATCGCTTCATGACCTTACCTTCTTACCCTGATGCAACAGGGTCAGTCTGGACTCATCAGATCACATGACCTTTTCCCATTGATCCAACCCTGTCCAATAACCGTTCCTCCTAGCAAATTAAAGCCGTTTTTTACATTTCGTCTCTCCTGTGGCCACAAGGCTGTTTAATGGCATTCCTACACCTTCTCGCTATATAACGCACGTGGATCTGATTTCCAGCCACTGCTTAGATTATGGATGTCCACCGTCCTCCCAGAGTTTTAGAACTGTTGTAGCCTCCTCAGAGGAGGACAGTTCACCAGTGGTGACGTTGAGGAACAGGAGATGAGGAACGCCGAGGGATGCGACCTCTGTCGCCGGTATCCGGAACTGGGAGACCATAACAGTAGCAGCATTGGTAGCATATGCTCTCTGTCCATTCACAAGGCTCACAACGTCCCCTCGCTCTCTCTCGCTCGCTCGCCCGCCCTCTACATTAACATGCTGCAGCCATTCTGGCTCCTGTATCCTGCAGTAATTGGAAAGCCGTCACCGGGCCTGATGTTCGGTCCGAGTCGGGTGTGCGATCGAGGGGGACATGATGGAGAGGGGAGGGAGGGATCTGATTGGTCTCGCTGGTGAAGGAGGGGTATGAGAGTCTGAGTCACCACAGGAGAACATGAACCAGGATAAAACGCACACACACGCAGGTAAACGTTCCTCAGCTGTGTGTGTGTGTGTGTGTGTGTGTGTGTGTGTGCCCACCAGATGAATGAGAGAACCTGCAGCAGCATTAAGATTCAGCGCGTGAGGGGAGGGGAGAGGGAGAAGGAGGGAGGAGGAGGAGCCGGGTGGGAGGAGCAGCTCCAGCACCCTCCACACGCACCATGACCCCCGGTGTCGTTGCTGGCGGCGACCGTTGCCGCGTGCGGTAGAATGTGGAGCGTGGGGCGTGTGCGCCGCAGCAGAGAGACGGGGAGACAGCAGCGGCGACGCGACAGCGTGTGTGACGGAGCGGCGCGGGACGATGGCAGGACCGGACGGCTGCCGCTGAGCGCGGGAGGGGGCGTGTGTGTGGGGCGGGACCATGTCGGTGACCGCCGGACCGGGCTGCCAGCTGCCGGGGATCACCACGGTAACCTACGTTTTCGTTTACAGCCCCGGGACGGTGCAGCGGGAGCCCAGCCCCCCGCCCCTGGTGCCGGCCGTCGCCGGGGGCCGCGGCCCCAAGAGGAAACTGTACAGCGCCGTGCCGGGCCGCACCTTCATCGTGGTGAAGCCGTACACGCCGCAGGGCGAGGGGGAGATCCAGCTCAACCGGGGGGAGAGGGTCAAAGGTGAGCCGCCCGTCCGTCACACTTCACCTGTCAGTGAGACCAGGGTTCAAATCCCACGTGCTCCCACCAACGTACCTCCATCCATCATCACCTCCTGCTAATTAGAACCTAGAACCGGGGGACGTTCTACTGGCACATTGTGAGTGTACCTTGTTTTCTCCTCTTTTGAAAGCGCTGGCATTTAGGGACGAAGCGCGTCTTCGCCCTGCTTTACATGCCACCTTCAGAACGGACGGCCAATGACACGGTGTCTGCGACCATGATTATTCATAACTCCCAATGCATAGTCATGTGCTTTTTAAATAATGTCAGGGCTGACCCTCCCCCAGGTGGCCACACCTGTCCTGGCGTGAAGGACAGCAGGGAAAGGTCACTTCACGTCGGGTGAAGTTTGGAAGACTGGCGTTCGTTTGAACCTGGTTCAGGTTTTGAGCTGGGAAGGTTCTTGACCCCTGGCGTGGGATTGGACCTTCCAGTCAGGAGGTGACCTGGGTTCTCACTGATCCCAAGACGCAATCGAGTTTTTTTTACATTTTATCTGGTGAAATGTGTACATTTGTACTATGTGTGTGTGTGTGTGTGTGTGTGTGTTTACAATGTTCATGCCTCATATGTTCATATATCTGCTCTTGTCTCCATTCATGCTTCATTGCAGACAGTCACTCAAACGAGGTAGAAGGTAAAGACAGCATGTCACCCTACTGTCCCTTCTCCCTGTGTTCCTTTACACACACACGCGCACACACACACAGCTCCTGTTTCTCATACAGTCAAATTTCACTCCTGTCCCATCATCCAACTGCGGTTATTCTGTGTGTACGACACCCCACATGTCTATTAACTACCCCCCCTCTCTCTCTCCCTCCCTTTCTCGCTCTCTTCCTCTCTTCTTTCTGTTACGATGACTTCTGTGGTGAACCATAATTCTGATTATAGAGATGTATTATAATTGTGATTGCGGCTGGTATTCAGGTGTCCCCACATGCCACACACCTGTAGTGTCGGGTGATCAGGTGGCCTCTGTTGATGTGTCTCGTCCGGGACGTGCCAGCCTGCAGGCGCTCGGGGGACGTTGGCGTGTAGGCGGCGCCCGACACAGATGGGCAACTTGGTCTGAACTTCGTGGGGACCAGTGTCACATGATCAGGGGAATATATCAGGCTTTTACTGAAGAAGCGTGTCACTAATACTGAACTCATATACTGTTTAATTAGACACATTACCATTTATCATGCACCTCTCTTCTTTAATACGTTTCTTCTGTTGTAGGTCCTCATACACATGCACACACACACACACACACACACAGGTGTAAACATGGGAAATGGTGTTATCTATTTCCATGTGTGTGGTGGTGCACCCCTAGCCTGCCCACAGATCTGATAGCTGCTCCCATCCACCCTAGAAGAGAGTGTGCGTGAGGACCCGGGTCTGGTTCTGGGATGGTGGTGGTGATGGTGAACTCTCCTTCACTCCACCCGACTCACATTTGTTCTACTTTGTTTACTCTTGCAACTTGCTTCCTAGTGACATGGTTACCCTGCGATGAGGAGGAGGAGGACGATGAAGGTACATTGGAATATGACGGTGCCTTAAATCAGCAGTGGTCTAAATCGGTCCTGGTCTTGGTGGAACCACAACCAAAGCGACCTTCCACCTGGAAGACCACCTGGCAGGGGGTTCCTCCAGGACCAGGACTGACAACCACACTGTAGTCTGGATGTGCAGCTGATGTGTCATGTAGTTTAGCTGAAGCAGTGGCTGATGGGAAGTAGCGTGTGTGTTCCTCTAATGGATAGTAACAGGTGCACACACACACACACACACACACCATTAATCATGATGAAACTGATGAATCTGTGTTTCTGAGTGGGATACCCCAGGATGTGTGTGTTGATTGGTGTTATTAGTGTGTGTGTGTGTGTGTGTGTGTGTGTGTGTGTGTGTGTGTGCATGTGTGTAATGTGGAGTTGCAAGGTTTTTCCAGAATAGTGACTCGGTGTGATAAAAATTAAGGTTGCCTTGGTGACTGGTCGATGTGAGCGGTGACTGGATAGGTGGGGGCTATTACACACACACACACACACACACACACACACACACACAGCCTGACACAGACACTCAGAAAGGGAATTGATTGTTTTAAATGGCTTTGCTTGCATGTGTAAGAATCCATTATTTGTACATCCATTAAAGCTGGAAGTACAGAGGCAGTACACACACACACACACACACACACACACACACACTAAAACACAACACATGTGCTCATTGCTGTGCACACATAAGCATTCCTGTGTGTGTGTGTGTGTGTGTGTGTGTGTGTGTGTGTGTGTGTGTGTGTGTGTGTGTGTGTGACATTACCTGTTACCTGTGTGTGGTAATTACCGGGTTAAAGAGTTTCTGGTTGGAGCAGTGATTTTTATGTCCATGCTGACCTCATTGCCCTACACACACACACACACATACACACACACACCGGTGTTAAACACACACACCTTCAGCTCACCCGTCTTTGCTCTGAACCCGACCCCCTGCCGACCTCACCAGCTGTCCCCTCTTCTGTCACGTAGAACATGGAGCTGCAGCGAAACACAGCGGCTGCAATCATTTCCCCTCATGCGTTCAGCCTGCATGTATAATGAATCTGTGTGTGTGTGTGTGTGTGTGATGTACAACAACACTGTCATTCAGAATGAGTAGAACAGCATCAGCGTTTATATGATTTCTTTTTATTTCACACATTTATTATTTACCAAGAGGAACAGAGTTTTATTCGTGTCTCATTATATTCAGTAACGCTGATTTATGTCCGCAGGGTTTACAAGTTATCAGCTTACTGTATGTTGGAGAGGAGGAAGTAACTACACACCCAGTACTTTCTACTGGTGTGTAATTGTTCCTGACACCCAGAAGATG